>NW_028255039.1:0-49685 GCF_964263255.1 Lissotriton vulgaris | reverse complement strand
AAGGACACATGTTGTAAATTAGCATAAATGGGTTAGCGTTAGCAGAAGCCATTTTGCATTTAGAAGTTATCTTATCCGCTTTTTAGAAGCCATTTTAGTTTCTGGAGGCCATCTTGGCTACCATGTGCTGCCATGTGCTCACTATCTGTATTGTCCTACCTTCCTTTTAACTGCGCCTGAAGTCTGCCTAGTAACAAGATATATTTAGCCTCCTCCACTTCCACGCATGCTCAGAAATGCCTGGTAGAGTCTGCATCTGTTACTGATTAAGTTTTGCATAGGAATGTGTTCACTACGTTCTGAAACTGTTAGCTCCTCCCACTTGGTTCCATATGTCCTTAAATGGTATTCCTTGTGTGTTCACAGGAACCAAGACTGCCCCCTCTCATGTATGCTTACTGTGTAAGTCTGAAATGTATATAAGGCATCAGCCTTCTGACTTCCTTAGACTGCCTCATTCATTTGCCATGGCCTTTGGACGACGCAGCCTCACTTCATGTAATAAACTGTCCTTTGATATTTCAGAATTCTGTGTCAGCCTCTTACTGCTTTTAAAGGACTCCAAGGTTTTTGGATACCACAATTGGCGACCACGAAGGGACTCATCAGAGAGGTGACAATCTGGAGGAGTGATCAACTTGCCAGGAGGCAGAAAACTGCTGAGCAGCATGGGACTGGTTTCTGCAAGGAGGTATGCTGTGCACGGCACGCTTCTGCTGATTTCTTGTGTCTGCAGCTCGGTGTGTTTTCTGACCTTCCTGACCTCTGGTCCTCCCAAGGATGTCACCCCCCTGACTGAGAACACTTTTGGCGTGAGTATTAAAATGTAACATAAAAAGATAGACTGTTAGATGAGACTTGGCAGTTAGAATTTGGACAGCTTATGTTTGGTAAAAGTAATTTTGCGGCGCCTGTTCTAAGTTTTGAATGCCTTTGTAACGCTTACTGTGGCATATTTGAGTTTGAGATAGACTTGTCTACTTTGAATTGTGTGTGATCTTCGAAGAATATGATATGAATATGATTTGATGTGATTTGATTTGATATGTATGTGTTGCAACTCATATAGGCAGGTAATGCGAGGATATTTCCTCCACCTTTGATAGTAGTGTATACTCTGCACTATTTTTTGGCATGCCTGTTGTCCTTGGTTAAGCTCACATGTTAAAATGTGTTGCTTTTGTGAACGGTACCATAATGTGATGTGAAGTAAATGAGCCGGCTTCCCTTAGAAGGGATACCTAAATAGGTTTAGGTGTGAAAACATATTTCTTCCTTGGTGATATTGTATCCCCAGAGAACTAAAATATGGCCATAATACATGTAAGGATCCTTTGTTCTGTGCACTTTTATGAATGGGGAATGCAGAGCGATTCTTTGGTGCTCTGCCAGTTAAAACTTGTGAATTGAAACATCATTGCCAAACATTCCTTGTAAATATGACGTACAACTAGCATTTACAAATTGGTTTGGTTTAAGATCTGTTTGTGGCTTGTTTTTTGTTTCAGTCTTATGTATTGATCTGTGGGTTCAATGTGTGTTTAAATGTGGGGTTTTTGTTCCTGTTAGTGTAATTTCTGCTTGTGAATAGCGTTGGCGCGAATTTATGAAAAACATGCCTTAAGCGCTGTATTGTGTGTCCTGCATGTTTGAAATATTTCTGTTTCTGTGTGAAATGAGCTCAATGCGTGATTGTGGATTTCTTGATGTTTTCAGTCTGTTAAGGAAAATGTTGCATTAATTGATATTAGGTGAAAATTAAATAAGAATGCAGTGATTTGCCATGTTACCTGCAAAAATCGCTATATGTTGCTTTTTAAATCATAGACTAAACAAAGGCACATATGTGCAAACTGTTGAAATGCTTAAATTAGATAAAGTTAAAATTTACATTCACTAGGAACATGAAAAGGCCTCAAAATTAAATTGTGTGTTCTGTAGGGAAAAACGAATTTGAAGCCCTCCTTTGCTTACATGCATTTTCATACATGTAAAATGTTAAAGTTTCAGCTAAAAGTGAAATTTTGCTACGTTTAAATGTATTTTGTGGCACACACTTTTCTAAAAAATGTCTGTTTCCTGAAAGCTCTAGGGTCAGCTTCGTGCAGGCCATTTCCTGCCTTGAGAACAGCATGTGTTGTTTTTGAAAGGCAATAAAAGACACTGGAATGTTTATTCAGGCCAGAGACTAGCTGGTAGTTTTAACACGGGCTGAATTTAGGAACTCAGAATAAGAGTTTTAAAGGGTTACAAAAGTAAGTTGCATTATTTTGTATTACAGGAAGGCACTTCAATTGAGGGTTGTTCTCTGTTTTTTTTTTAAACACAGTAAAATGAAAAGGGGGTTTATCTCTGGTGATGTTGCTCAATGTCCTCTTTTAAATTTTGGCGCGAAAATATGCCATGTTTTCAGTAAGGCTTCTGCGCATAGGCTCCTACATGACTGCATTTAAACTGGTAGGCAAAAGATGCAGTTTGGGTTTTAAATGTGGTTTTAGCAATTTAGATTGGGTTTGAGAGAAAAAAAAAATAAAGAAATGAATAAATTCTTAAACATGGGAAAATTATTTGAAAAAAAATATGGGTTTTTCAAAATCGTTTTTGGATATTCATAAAGCTTAATACTCATACTATGACCTCCTAAAATTACAATTTGATTAAAGTAATGTATGACTGCATAATTTGGCCATTTGCGTGTTAGGGTTTTACTTGGCGCAGGCGTAACAGCTCATTTTTGTAAGGCATCACATGCCTATGCCTCATGTTCGCGTTTTGCAACATGTAAAGCACATTCTAAGGGTGATTAATATGTAATGCAAGTGTAGGATTTTCATTTTTAAGTGCCCCAAAGTCAAAAGTCGAAAATCAGTTAAAATAGACCTTTTAAAAGCATTTTTGCCAATTACCATAGCCTTGCAGTGTTTCTGGCTTTCAGAGAATGCATGTTTGTGTCTATTACAAAACGTGTGGGTTGTTATTATTTGAGGTTGTTCTTCATAGCTCAGTGAGCTACTGTGCCCGGTGTAGAGGTTTATGTTTAATATCAGGATTAAAAACTCAAATTTCGGCAGGGCCTATTCTGTCTTTTATCTTTTTAGAGTTGATAACTGGGTACCCCTGTATAGAGTGGTAGCAAAGATTTAATATAATGCTGGTATGCTCTGTTGTCATGTTCTGCAAATTGTTCACGTAAATGTTTTACTAAATGCATTTTATCCCTGAAGAAGTCATTTATATAACATGTGTTTTTTAACAGGGTTGATTTTGTAGCTTAGAATGAGTGGGGAAGAGTTTCTGACTTTGTAATTTAAGGGAGGAAATAGGATATAGGGCCTGAGAGGACCGCACGGTACGCCTGGCAGAATTTGACCTTAAGGTCAGTGAGAAGGGGGTTTAGGAGTAAGTAAGTGAACAGATGGAGCAACGACTGCTTGGTGAAAAGCTTCTCTGATTAGCAGAATTTCAAGCTTGCACATTAGATGGGTTACATGAGGGTTTTTGTTTTTGAGAAGTGCATTCTTGACCAGCTTTGAAGAAAGGAAAACAGCAGGCCCTCAGGGGCTTTGGGGAGAGGGGGGACCATGAGGGGCTCGCAGGCTCCCAGGGCCATGAGGGGCCGCAGGCTCTCAGGGCCTTGAGGGCAGGGGGTCTGAAGGGGCCACATGGAAAGGCTGGTGCAAGGGATGCAGTGTGTCTGTGGAAACGTTTTACAGTCAATATTAAAGTGGGTTAGCATGTTTTAAAAGAGGGATGGTTGGTTAACAGTTGAGATTTACTCTGTTATGCGCTGTGTTAGTAGTATGTTGCAAAGAGATGGGTTTTATTATGAAATTCTTTGAAATGAAATGTTTGTGTGTTTTTTCATGATTTTACATTTTTTCCCTTATGAGTGGTTCTTGCTCATCCTATGGGTCACAAACGGCACTGTAAGTTGTATTTGCCAGTTTTGATAACCAGCAACTGGTGATAACCTGGCAAAAAGCGGGGTGTGAGTAAAATGAAAGCGTAATTTTGGTGTAATTTTTGATTTTGACAAATTAAGCTGGCCTGGATTCTGGGTTTTGGGTTGCATGCATGCACGCGTTTCTGCTTGATTACAAATACCATTGTGCTTTGTCTATGCTTTTTGTGCTTACTATATATGCATGTATCTTTGATGATAGCGTGATGACATGTTGTTTTGTTTTATTAGCTGCTTTTTGATATTATTACAAGTTTGCCTGTGTTGTGAAGAGACATGTATGACGGTACGTGTCGCTCTACACCATGTGGTTAATATTCTTGTTCATACTAAATTTCACAGATATGATGTTTGCATACTGTGATCATGAAAGTACATTCGCCTAACCATGGGCGAATTTTGCGGATCTCGCGTTCGCGAATTTTGCGGATTTGCGAACTCGCAATCCGCAAAATCCGCGAATTCCCGCGAATTTGCGTTTTTTTTTAATGTGTTCGCAATTGTTTCTGCCAGTTCGCGAGGATTTGGTACTAGTTCGCAATTGCGAACTTACTTGTCGGCTCGCAACGGTCGCGACTATGTTGTTTCTACGTCTGGTTCATCATCACAGCCTCCCAGCACCCTCTGTTTTACCACTGGCACCCTCTCTTTGACCCATGCCACCCTCTGTTACATCAATGCCACCCTCTGGTTCATCATCACTGTAGAAGATGGGGGGGAAAAGTAAGCCCACCTGCCCTGCTTGAACTGACATGAATTAATTTGGGGTTAGTTTATTAACAACACCTGCCCTGCCCCAACTGACAATAATGAATTAGGGGCTAATTAATGTGTCACTGAAAGAATTTCAAGTTCCAGCCTGGCACCTGCTTGTCTGCTCCTTTAGCTGTAAATCAGGACCTTTGTGGCATACAGTTAAGGTCAGAGCAGGGTCACACAATAGTTGCAAGCAGGCAACCGAATTCTGGAGGGCCCCCTCAGGAAGCACTACAAAGAATCGTTACAAATCATGAGGTTGACCTTTTGCACCTGCTCATTGCTTTTGCTTTTGCTGAAATAGTTTTTCGTTTTTTTTCGCGCTATTCGCGGGGCGCGGCGTCGTGCGAAACCGACCGCGGAAGCCGCCAATTCATGCGAATGAGCATTTTATTTTTTTGCGGCTTGTTGTTTCGCGAGTTTTTTTGCAGTATTCGCGAGCCGCTTGCAGCGCAACACGCGAATTTACCCCAAGGTCGAGTACAGGCGCGGCCATTTTGTTTGCGTGACGTATTTCCGTTTCCGCCCGCTATGTATAATCTCGCGCAGTAAGCGCATTGCGAGTAGAGGTTCGCACGAGATCGCGCAGGAAATCTAGAGGTTCGCACGAGATCGCGAGGAAAATCTCGCGCGAACTTACTTTCGCGCTCGTGAACGGGCGCCGGCCATCTTGTTTTTCATTCATTTCCTGTGTCTGGGCATGGTGTTTAATCCTCTTGGTATCTTTGCCATCCTTTGCTTGTTTTCAGTTTTTTTTTTACGATTTTGCTTCTTATCTATCCCTCTCTTTTCCTAGCTGTATATTTTTGTCTTTTCTGCTATTTTTCTTTACTTTTAAACTACTTTTTTAAACTCTTTTCTTTTCTTCTTCCCTATCCTATTCCTTCTTAATTTTCTACTTCTTCCTACCTTACCTGCCCAGACCATGGTCAAGCCAGGCGCCGTGAAGCTGCCCAGGCACTTGAGGGCCACAGCGGCGGCGGGGAGTAGTGCTGGACCCAGTGCCAGGACAGCATGCGGGAGATTGAGGGGGGAGCAGGTGACGCGACGGGAGATATTCAGCCCGGAGGAAGTGGGCGCGCTGGTCTACTTCGTCCAGCGCCGCCTGCCCAGGACCATCGCGGGAGGCGGCAGGATCGCGGCCGGCGGCTACAACATGCGGGAGCGCCAGAAGCGGTGGGAGAAGGTGTGCTGGGCCATATCCCACCTCTACGGGGTCCAGCGCACCTACAGCCAGGTCACCCATCGCTGGACGGACCTCCTGGACCGCGAGCGCGACCTGCTGGACCAGCTTGGCTTGGAGATCCCCGGGCTTGGTGAGTAGTAGTAGCCATTTAATCACTCACTACTATGATGTTTTCTCCTGCTCTGTGTTGTTGTATTGCAAATATTTGTTTTTTACATGGAGCAAGCCAATAATGCCGCTGATGACGATTACATTGTAGTTAAATTATATTTCAAAATCTTCTGTGCATTTCAGGTGCACTGCTCTCCTTCTCAGTGGCGTTGCTACTATGCTTATTTGTTTTCTATTTCGTGGTCTCATTGGCCTGAGTAACTATTATGTATGAGTGTACTTTACAGAACTGCGTAATGCTAGACACTAGGGGGCAGATTACATTTACAAGCCCCTTGCGCCACGTTTACGTTGCCTTGCGTGACGCAACAGCGGCGTAAACATGCCGCATCCCTGCGAGTCATTTACAGCATGACGCATCTAGGGAGATGCGTCACGTTATAAAGCCATGGGCCTGCACCACAATGGGTGCGTTCCTAGTACGCAGGGTGGGCGGTCCAGCGGCTGTGCGCCTCGCAAAATTGCATGCGTGAAATCTACAAGATTTAACGCAGGCACTTCTGCGACGCTGCTACGTCAATTCAATTCCTTATGTCTGCTCGAAGCAGGCGAAAGGACTGACACAGCATGTTAAGTATTGGGTGGCCCTGAGCATTACTGGAGTTGCATTGCGTTGGCGACGTGACTCCAGCGATGCGCCGCTCTTACTTGACGAGATGCGTCACGCAAGTGCCTACCCTTGCGCCAGGGCGCGCCGCATTGTAAATGAGGCACATCTGCCGTGTCGCAAGGGTAGTTTTGCGTGACGCATTTGATCTGGCGCATCTCTGGAGATGCTAAGGGGCAGAATTGCAATTACCGTCGCATCCCTGCAAAGTAGCAGGGATGCGCCATTAATTGTGCGGCCCGCTACCACCACCAAACATGGTGCGCCGTATTTGCAATGCGGCGCACCATGGGCCCAAAACGTCACCGAAGCTTTACTGCTGGAGTTGCGTCGCAACGATGGCGCAGCTCCATCAATGCTCTGGTGTACCCTATCTCCCCAATGCTGGGTCAAGCCGTACGTCTGCTTCAAGCAGGTGCAGGGTTTGTGTGACGCATCATTGTCCTAAAGGTGACTGATTGAAATTTTGTAGATTTCCCTCAGCCACTATTAGGATGTGTTCCAGCGCAGGAATGCCCTCCCTTGCGCCGGAACGCCCCCTGATGGCGCAGGGCTTTATAACGGGATGCATCTCCCAAATGCGTCACGTTGTTATAATATTATACGCCGCACCATGGCGCCCTTTTTTGTTTAGCTGCTGCGTCACAAAAGTCACGCAAGAACGGCGCAAAAGAGCCGCAAGGGCTTAAATCTGCCCCTTCCTTTGTACCCCTGACAATAAGAAAAATAGTGGCGGTGGATTGATAGTTTGACTATTTAAATGACTGGTAATGTAGCAGGCAACTGTTAGTGTTGTCACTGATCTGACTGAAATCACAATGGAGTTTGTCTGTCACTTTGCGTCTTGCCTGCGGACTGCTGCCTGCCAGTCCTAGGTGAACGTTTCAGTACTTTGTTTAGTGAGTTACGTGACTTTCGAAGTCACAGGTCCGCAAATAAATGAAAAGTAACCATAATCAATATAATTTCGCGGAAATATTTTGTTATTGTTCTTTTGAAATGTTTGATTTGGTTGACATTGACAAGCAACAATCATCCATGTTTTCTGTTCTTTCTTTCATGTTGTACGTCAGCTCCCCCCAGGGGCGAGAGGAGGACACAGGAGCAGCAGGCGGCGGATGCTGTTCAACAGGGCCAGGATCGGGCAGGCGAGGGCTCCTCTGCTGGCCCCAGTAAGTTTTCATTTTAGACTAGTACCTATTTTTCCTAGCGTTCCTCATTTGACTTTTTTCAAAATTGTCTTTGCTCTTCTTGTAGACTGTATCTAAATTCTTATCCTGCCTCTACTATGACTCCCTGTGGTATTACTAGATTATTCTTATTAGTCTGTCTGTGTAGCTAACTAAGATTGCACGGTTGGCGAAACTCCCATGATTCTAGTCAGCAATAGCTCTATCAACTTAGTGCAGTCCTCTGGGATTGTCCATAATGTCTTTTGAAGTGTTCTATCTGGACTCATGCTTGCAAAAATTGCAAAACCTTTCGCTCAGTCACTCTAGTCTGGACCAAAAAACACAGATTGTATTTAAGTTTAAAAGCTTTATTAAAAGTAAACACATTTATTAAAATGAAGTCATAATAAAACTAAACGTTTAACTGATAATGGAAAAGTGGTTAGTGCTGACGATTAATTGAAGACATTTCTTGTGGTCGAGCCGAGCTCTCACCTGGTTTCAACTTGATCTTGTTGTTAGAAGTCCATCTTCTGTCTGTGTGGAGAAAAATGGTGCGTGTTAAAAAAACAGCCTTCATCAGTTGTGCCAAAAAGTGCAGCAAGACAACCTTCCCTGGAAAAAGGGACATTTTTTTTAACTTTAACGTAGACAGTCACAAATTACATTGTTTTCACATGTCTTCATTCCTAGACCAAAGACTAGTGAGTGCTTTACTCTAACATTCTTAAATGTACTTTGTAGGTGGAACATCTGGTGGCGGGGCCAGTGTGGAGGTGGTGGTGCTCGACACGGAGGCGGAGGGCGATTCTTCAGGGGAGGAGGCGGCGGCTGTGAGAGTTGAGACGGTGGTGGTGGCGGCCAGAGGTAAGCTCTTATATATTCCTTACTTATTGAGATTGAAGACTAGCTGGGAAGGCAAGAATATGAGATGCATGGCTGGGTGAATGATGAAGCAATGATGGGTGGAAGGACAACAGCCTGGGTGGGTGACACAGAAACTGTATGTGTCCATATACCTGGATCATGCTACTATCTGACTCTTAGATAGCATATGTGTATCTAGAGCAGGGGTACTCATAGTACGGCCCGCGGGCCGGTGGTGGCCCGGCAAGCCTTCCTTGGCGGTGCGCAGACCTTGCAGACAATCACTGCTCCCCCGGCCCCCACAGAGCAGAGGCTTTTTTGTATTTCACCTGTTAGCGCCCCTGCATCTCCACTCTGACAATCACTGCTCCCCCGGCCCCCACAGAGCAGAGTGGAGATGCAAGGCCACAAAGAGGTGAAATAGAACAAAGCCTCTGCTCTGTGGGGCCGGGCAAGCAGTGATTGTCAGGGTGGAGAAGCAGGGGCGCTACAACAAACAAAGCCTCAATAATATGTTAATGGTCTTTTAAAGACCTGTTAAGTACTTTGGTGTTGTTGTCTGTGTGTGCGCGTTGAGGAAGCGGTCTCAACCCGGGCTGAAGGCTGACACAGATAGACACACACACAGTGAGATGACAGAGGGGGAGGGAGAGGGAGGGCAGGAGGGAGAGAGAGATGGAGGGAGGGCAGGAGGGAGAGCAGGAGGGAGAGAGATGTATGTAAATGCTGGGTCTGGTGGCTCAGTGGATGAGGGCATCTGCTGCAGGGACCTGTGTGCAACCTCATGGTCACAAGTTATCGTTTTGCTTTAGCCCCGCCCCCTCTGACTCCGCCCCCACCAGTGCGGCCCTCGGCCCCAAACTACACTGTAAATGTAGCCCCTGAGAGAAAGTTTGTGAGTACCCATGATCTAGAGAGAGTAGACGGTCAGTGGATGAACTAAGTGTAACTTTGAAGAGCATGTAACACTGCACCCGCACGTCCGTTCCAGTGTAGGAAAGGCAAGGAAAAGAACTTTTAATTTTGTCCAAATACTACCATAAATAGTAGCAGTAGTTTGTATTGCAAGCACTGCATAGATCCGGTTATTACGGTGGCCACTCCCTACCTCTCTTAATAAGTTTAGTAGTACTCAGTCATTCATGTGTGGATGTATCACTGGTCACTCAATAAAAAGCAAAGCACCTAAAGTCATCCCATATATAAGCAAAAACATCCCATGTGAAGTGATAGATAATCAGATTATTTATCTTCTTCAATTTTCCATTTCTAGTACTCATTTCCACTGTAGGGTGAAAGTTAAATTAATTAAGCAGTAGCCCTTGAGTTGTAACAGAGTATTCTCAGTGCCACCCGTAATAGAAAAGTAAGAGCTTCACCACCTGCATGTACTGGACGGGTACAGTAACGCAACGCAAGTCTAGGTCACTCCTCATGGCGTGCGTCTCTTTTTCTCGGGTGCAAGTTTACTGCGCTGGCATTATGCCGGCTTGCAGAAAATAACGTACCAATTTTCCAAAACAAGAGATAAGAAGAAGAATAAGACTGGTGTACTTTCATAGTCGACTCCAATGGAAGTCCACAGTGCTCGTAGAATTTGTTCCTTAAACTCTCACTAATGTTAGAGCAAGGATGAAGAAGTGTGAGGTTAGATAGATACTGGTCTCAATAGTTATGTAATGCGCTTGCAAGTTGCTAGTTGTACTGCAACACAAATTTCTGCTGAATGATTGAGTTAATCTTAAAGAGCATTGGTTACAGACTATGTCTTTCTTTCTTCATATAGATGCTCCTTCCAAACGAACAAGGAGGAAGGAGCTGGCTAGAGCGGCCCGGCAACGGAGGATCGAGGCCACTGTTGCGGAATATCGGCGGCTGGTGGCCCTGGAGGACGAGGAAAGTGTGCAGTCGACAACAACAACAACGTCGTCTGCATCGGCCTCCGTGGCCCCACGGGCTGCCACCCAGCACAGTGGTCCACCCAGACTGAGCCGGGCTGCCAAAGGCAAACGCCACCGCCGAGCAGCAAGGCCAACAGCTGCCTCTCACAGGCATTGCACCTGCAAGGCAGTGAAGGCACGCCTGCGCCGCACTACCCTGATGGTGTCCCGCCTTCAGCAGGAGCTCGCCTTGCTCCGCGAGGAGCATGATGCCCTGGCCCAAAAAGTTAACAGCATCCACCCATAGTGTCCCTTGCCCCTTTTTTAGAGACTTTTGGGGGGTGGGAATTGGGAGTTGGGTTTTTGGGGACTTTTGAAGGACAATCGTTGGGGTTAGGGAGGGTCTTGCGGGAGATTATTTTGTTAGGGATATAAATATACTTTTTCAAACTTTATCTGAGCATACCTGTTTTTTACTGCTTGCCTGGTGGGTGGGGGTTTAACGTTGACTGTTTTCCTGAAAGTTTAGTTCCATTTTCTTCCTTTAAGTGTAAATGCCCAAATGTTTTCAACACTAAGTGCCTCTCACAGACTAAGTGAAGTGAATCCAAGAGTCCTAGGACTTTAGTAGTACTACCTTCAGTCTCTCGTCTCTCGTACTAATACTCCATTATACCCCCAAACCACCAAACGCTTATCTTACCTGTAATTTGTGTTTGAAAGTAGGGCTAGACCCAGGGCTGGCTCCACGGGAAACACCGAATAAGGTTGGCAATCTTGGTCGGATAAAATTTCCTCATAGCGGTGGTACTAGTGGTGTGACACAGTGGCAGTTGCATGCCTATGAAAAAAAAGAAAATGAAATCTGGTTTGTCCTCCTGAGCAATTCAACGGTACAACTGAGAATATAGCAGGTGACAGAAGTACAGTAGAACAGTGCCACATTGTAGCCTAACAAATGGTAAAGTATAACTACTAATTCGGTTGAAGTTCTTTCACATTAGCAATGGTTCTTTGTCAAGCAGAGTAAGAATATATCCTCAGATTTCTTCACCAGCCTGTTGCTATCACCTTATCCTCCCCAGCAAGTGTGTGGATTTATTGCTGTAATAATAATTTAGTCACACATCAATCAAAACCACACAGCCCGGGGGAAGAGGGTTAGGGTTTGAAAAATGGATGGGTACGGGGGTTTTTGGGAAAGGTTTTGGGAGACAAGAAAAAATAGCACAGCATAGACAAACAATTGTGAACATAAACAAATCTTTGGGTACAAACCTATCCATCAATCTTTGAAAGTGCATGCACTACTGCATGCATGTCAGTGAAAAGTAAGTAGTACATTCGACAACTGTGGAAAGAAAGAATGCGACAGTACAGGGCCTGTGTGGAATTATTGATAACGATATTCAACATAAGGTCTCTGTAGCCAGATACCCGAGAGCCTTGCTGGTCACTATAAATCCATTCACAACAACACTCAATGGGGTTGGTCTGGAAGGTGTCAGGTTTACTCCCCGTGATCCAGTCGATGCAAATATGGTTCCACCTCCAAATGTCACCAACACCCAGAAGTGTAAACACAGGGTGTTCGAGCCATTAGGCGGGGGAGAAAAATAACAAACTAAAATAAAAAATGTGGGATGGGTAAAGGTAGGGTCAGCAGGGAAAGGATACCTGTAACAGAAGACAAGACAGGCATCAGTGAAGTGCTGTCCTAACATACAAGGCTACTCTCATATAGTCTCACTAAATAACCAAGGAAGTAGACAAGTACCTGAGCACCAAGAAAACATGACCTTGGATAGGAAATACTATAGCCCTTCTGCCACAATCTGTGAGGAAGGCCTAAGAAACACATAAACATATAGTTAACGAACACACTCCTGTCGCACCAAACACACTCGCGTTATACTAAGACATCAAACCCACTACTCACAACATACCACAAACATGGTAGAGGACTCAATGTACAAAGGGGGTTCCAAATAGTCAAAGCAAAGATGTATGGTCCAACAAAAAGGAAGAGGGAAACGGTAGTGTGTAGGAAGCAAGAACTACAACACTGCGCTCTCTAAGTAATGACCCAGTAGAGAATCTTTGGTGAAGGTCAAACAGAAAAACGTAGTTGCGACCACCACTGAATTCTGCCAACAACACACCCCACGGTGCACTACACAAAGAGAACTGGGGTAGCCTGTAGTTACCTCACTACATGCCCAGTTATGGAGGTCCTTTGAAATACACAGTTATACAACGGAGACGCGTTGTTGTCCTTACTACCGCTCTCCATTTTAATAGTACAAAAACGATCCCCGATGTGAACGGTAACACGTGGTATAGACCGCCACTGTGCTCCGCCACACACAATTCAACCAAACAGGAATTCAGCAAAGGTAGAATTCTGTTAGAAAACAGTCACAGAACCTCCCTTAACAATCCGTTCAGGCAGTAATCAGCTGACCGCACGGGCGGCCGAAGAGTTTAGAGCGGCTTTACCTGAAGACGCGTGAAGTCCGTCTACCGCCAAGGACAGAACACGGAAGCGCTCCCCACTGAGCCTCAGGGGGGGGGGGGAAGGTGATAGTCCACAGGAGACACGATAGAAAAGCATGCAGAGCGTCCGCTCTCATGCCGGTGCAGAACAGAAACCAGAATAACGCGCAACAGGAAGCGCGTCTGTTCCCCAGATAAACTTCCTGCAAGTCTCCCGCCTACTCATGGGAAATGTAGTTTCATAGTACGGTAGGCGCTTAGGGGCTGCGTAACCTGACAGAAGGTATAGTGGATAGAAAAGGAGAAATTGCTTTTTTTCTAGGTGTCCCCTCACTCACCAGGGTTGCCCCTTGGTGACATGCTTCATCATTGGGGCCATCCCAGTCCTCTACGGCCTGGGGCGTGCTGCGACTTGCGAATTACGTAGGAGCACTTACAAATGACTATGTGTGGTGCAGATGTGATAGTGGAGTGGACTAAGTGATGTGTTAAGGGATCAATTTAGAAGCCGAGAGAGAGCCAAGAAATGCAGTCACAGTCAGAGAAAAAGGCAAGGGATACTGTATCTATGTGGTTGTAGTGGTCCTGTTGGAAGTGGTAAGTAAGTTGCCTGCAGAAAAAAAATCCTCCTATTAGCGGCACTCCTCCATTGCAGCCGACGCTTCGTCCATCGATGTTGGTCACCAGAAGACACCCTGTAAAAAAAAGCACAGCATAGACAAACAATTGAACATAAACAATTCTTTGGGTACAAACCTATCCATCAATCTTTGAAAGTGCATGCACTACTGCATGCATGTCAGTGAAAAGTAAGTAGTACATTCGACAACTGTGGAAGAAAGAATGCAACAGTAAAGGGCCTATGTGTAAATTATTGATAACGATATTCAACATAAGGTCTCTGTAGCCAGATACCCGAGAGCCTTGCTGGTCACTATAAATCCATTCACAACAACACTCAGTGGGGTTGGTCTGGAAGGTATAGTAGATAGAAAAGGAGAAATTGCTTTTTTTCTAGGTGTCCCCTCACTCACCAGGGTTGCCCCTTGGTGACATGCTTCATCATTGGGGCCATCCCAGTCCTCTACGGCCTGGGGCGTGCTGCGACTTGCGAATTACGTAGGAGCACTTACAAATGACTATGTGTGGTGCAGATGTGATAGTGGAGTGGACTAAGTGATGTGTTAAGGGATCAATTTAGAAGCCGAGAGAGAGCCAAGAAATGCAGTCACAGTCAGAGAAAAAGGCAAGGGATACTGTATCTATGTGGTTGTAGTGGTCCTGTTGGAAGTGGTAAGTAAGTTGCCTGCAGAAAAAAAATCCTCCTATTAGCGGCACTCCTCCATTGCAGCCGACGCTTCGTCCATCGATGTTGGTCACCAGAAGACACCCTGTCCACTGCCTGCCTGATGCTGAATTGTGGCTCGCTACTGTGAAGCCTGACTCCATCCTTTTTTCCCCATTGCAGAGACTGAAACCCGGCCTGTAATTATTCAACGAAAAACAGGAAGTGATATAATATTACAACACCACTGATAAATAAATATAAGGTATGTAGGCTGTGGAGTGCAAAAAGTCACAATTTGATTTTCCTAGTAGACAGTACAATATTTTTGAAAGTGCGTACTCTGAGTCACCTTTTGAAGGATAAATAAGTATGGGCAAATTAATGTAGCGGATCTTGCCCCTCAAGCTAGGTGTACTGTAAACTGTGTTTTAGAACAAAATTAGATCTTCCTAGCAGTGCTCCCACCCAGACCCTTACTAAAGCCAGTCGCAAAAATGTAGAAGACCCCCAATCAAATCTCAAAAAACGAGGCCTAGCAGAAAACTGGTGACAAAACTTACTTTGAAAGTAAAAGTAGGCCGAAGTACCCCCTTCCTAATTACCCATTAACCACCGTGGATTGCATTCAAACCACTTGCAAGCAACCAAGCAAAAGTAGCCATAGCCAGCATCGCTCCAAGACTCGAAATCCCCCCCACTCAAACACATGCAATAGAAATACTGCTAACCCTAACAAACCCTAAGTTAAGAATAGTGGCAAAGGCTTTCTTTAACTATGCCAAATCCCCCCTTTCCCACCATGGATTTTCTTCAAATGACTTGCAACCAAAATTACACATTCTCACGAGTGCTCTAAGACCCCAGAACTCATTTGGAAAAATCTAGAACACCCCGAAACACATGCAATCCTGCTGCTAGGGCTAACTAAGCATGGGCGGAAAATCCGTTACGCTCGCGGATTTTGCGGATTTTCGGGAAATCCGCAATCCGCGAGATTTGCGGATTTCCCGCAAAATCCGCAAATTCGCACGCAGCGGATTTTTTTGGCGGCGCGCGGCGTTGGTGATACAATTTTTGCGGCGCGCGGCGTTTATCATCGTTTGCCGAGTTGTTTTTTTCGATAGTTTGCGAGTGCTGCGCCATTTTGGATCTTGCTGTGTGATTTCGCGGGAATTGGCGAGCGCGATTACGTCATTGCGGCTTGCCAGCGATAGTTTGTCAACGCGAGTACGGCGAGATCACGTCTCGCGGTACTTCGCAATTGCGAGATTTGAGATGCGGCGAGCGAAAATATAAATTTGCAATTCTGCACAAGAAATCCACCAGCAAGCAGCATAAACCTTCTAGAAATGATGATTTTTATGTGAATAACTCCTTAGTTTGACATTTGCCTGCACTTTTTTAGCGAGGAGTCCATTTTGGGGAGGGGGGCAGGGGGGTGGGAGGAAGGAAGTGCCCCATAGTCTTCAACTTCCTGTTCCTGTTCAGCAGGCTCCTCCCAGTGCTTTGTCCATCTCCTGGTCACTTTTCATTTGGATGTGGACCTGGAAGGATTACTTTTTGTGGATGCTGCTGGATCTTTGGATTTGAGGCCTTTTTGACTTTCTTTGGATCACTGTTGGATTAGAAATTTTACAAGTAAGTTTGTTTGGGGCATTACAGTTGCTGCAACTAAAATTTTGGGATTTTCGATTTTTGGGCTGTTTTGGGGCCTTTTGCCCAGGGGTACTCAGTGGTGGGTGGACTGATTCTTTCTGTGGGTTGTCTTGAACTTAAACATCATGGAGGCCATAGATGAATTGGGATTGTGCTGATTTTTCTGTGTTTTTCGATTATTTTTTTTTGTAAAATTTTGTGTTTTTCGATTTTTGACCTGTTGTTGGGGCCTTGACCAGGGGTAGTGAGTGGTGCATGGGCCTAGTCTTTCTGTGGGCTGTCTTGAATTTAAACATCATGGAGGGCATGGATGGAATGGGATTGTGCAGATTTTTCAGTGATTTTCGTTTTTTGGGCCTGTACTTGTGGCCTTTTCACCAGGGGTATTTGAGTCTAGCATGGGCCTAGTCTTTCTGTGGGCTGTCTTGAATTTAAACATCATGGAGGCCATGGATGGAATGGGATTGTGCTGATTTTGCAGTGTTTTTCGATTTTTGGGGGTGTTCATGGGGAGGGACATGCCATGTGGCTGGTGGCCATTTTGAGTGCAGCTACAGGCACTGGCCATGTGCTGGCAGGCAAGTGGCCATTTTGAATGCAGGCTTTGTTGTTAGGCCTCCAACCATTTTGCCTACTTTTCAACCTTTATTTATGCCCAGGGGTAGTGAGTCTTGCATGGGCCTAGTATTTCTGTGGGTTGTCTTGAATTTAAACACCATGGAGGCCATGGATGGAATGGGATTGTGCAGATTTTTCAGTGATTTTCGTTTTTTGGGCCTGTACTTGTGGCCTTTTCACCAGGGGTATTTGAGTCTAGCATGGGCCTAGTCTTTCTGTGGGCTGTCTTGAATTTAAACATCATGGAGGCCATGGATGGAATGGGATTGTGCTGATTTTGCAGTGTTTTTCGATTTTTGGGGGTGTTCATGGGGAAGGACATGCCATGTGGCTGGTGGCCATTTTGAGTGCAGCTACAGGCACTGGCCATGTGCTGGCAGGCAAGTGGCCATTTTGAATGCAGGCTTTGTTGTTAGGCCTCCAACCATTTTGCCTACTTTTCAACCTTTATTTATGCCCAGGGGTAGTGAGTCTTGCATGGGCCTAGTCTTTCTGTGGGTTGTCTTGAATTTAAACATCATGGAGGCCATGGATTGAATGGGATTGTGCTGATTTTGCAGTGTTTTTCGATTTTTGGGGGTGTTCATGGGGAGGGACATGCCATGTGGCTGGTGGCCATTTTGAGTGCAGCTACAGGCACTGGCCATGTGCTGGCAGGCAAGTGGCCATTTTGAATGCAGGCTTTGTTGTTAGGCCTCCAACCATTTTGCCTACTTTTCAACCTTTATTTATGCCCAGGGGTAGTGAGTCTTGCATGGGCCTAGTATTTCTGTGGGTTGTCTTGAATTTAAACATCATGGAGGCCATGGATTGAATGGGATTGTGCTGATTTTGCAGTGTTTTTCGATTTTTGGGCCTGTACTTGTGGCCTTTTCACCAGGGGTATTTGAGTCTAGCATGGGCCTAGTCTTTCTGTGGGCTGTCTTGAATTTAAACATCATGGAGGCCATGGATGGAATGGGATTGTGCTGATTTTGCAGTGTTTTTCGATTTTTGGGCCTGTACTTGTGGCCTTTTCACCAGGGGTATTTGAGTCTAGCATGGGCCTAGTCTTTCTGTGGGCTGTCTTGAATTTAAACATCATGGAGGCCATGGATGGAATGGGATTGTGCTGATTTTGCAGTGTTTTTCGATTTTTGGGGGTGTTCATGGGGAGGGACATGCCATGTGGCTGGTGGCCATTTTGAGTGCAGCTACAGGCACTGGCCATGTGCTGGCAGGCAAGTGGCCATTTTGAATGCAGGCTTTGTTGTTAGGCCTCCAACCATTTTGCCTACTTTTCAACCTTTATTTATGCCCAGGGGTAGTGAGTCTTGCATGGGCCTAGTATTTCTGTGGGTTGTCTTGAATTTAAACATCATGGAGGCCATGGATTGAATGGGATTGTGCTGATTTTGCAGTGTTTTTCGATTTTTGGGGGTGTTCATGGGGAGGGACATGCCATGTGGCTGGTGGCCATTTTGAGTGCAGCTACAGGCACTGGCCATGTGCTGGCAGGCAAGTGGCCATTTTAAATGCAGGCTTTGTTGTTAGGCCTCCAACCATTTTGCCTACTTTTCAACCTTTATTTATGCCCAGGGGTAGTGAGTCTTGCATGGGCCTAGTCTTTCTGTGGGTTGTCTTGAATTTAAACATCATGGAGGCCATGGATGGAATGGGATTGTGCAGATTTTTCAGTGATTTTCGTTTTTTGGGCCTGTACTTGTGGCCTTTTCACCAGGGGTATTTGAGTCTAGCATGGGCCTAGTCTTTCTGTGGGCTGTCTTGAATTTAAACATCATGGAGGCCATGGATGGAATGGGATTGTGCTGATTTTGCAGTGTTTTTCGATTTTTGGGGGTGTTCATGGGGAGGGACATGCCATGTGGCTGGTGGCCATTTTGAGTGCAGCTACAGGCACTGGCCATGTGCTGGCAGGCAAGTGGCCATTTTAAATGCAGGCTTTGTTGTTAGGCCTCCAACCATTTTGCCTACTTTTCAACCTTTATTTATGCCCAGGGGTAGTGAGTCTTGCATGGGCCTAGTCTTTCTGTGGGTTGTCTTGAATTTAAACATTATGGAGGGCATGGATGGATTGGGATTGTGCTGATTTTGCAGTGTTTTTCGATTTTTTGGTGCTCTATAACTGAACTGATGTTCCTCTGTCTTCCATTTTTTTTAGGTGCACAAGACTCAAGAGAACCACCAGTGCCTGGAAGAAGTCCTGCAGCGGTGTGTGTGTGCAGCATAACGTCACGCGACGTCACGTCTGGCCTCAGACAACTCTACAATTCGTGCAACTGCGGCCTGCTGTCTGACCTGCTCTGAAGAAGATGGCCCCGCCCCCAAAGAAAGTTCTCCGTAGCTCCTCTAGCAAGAAAGTTGCTAGTAAGGAGCAAAAGAAGCAAGTTACCAAGGAGGCTGGAGTGCCACCCGCCACTTTTTTTGGGAGCAAAAAAAAAAGTACGCCTGCAGCAGCAGGATCTGCTGGGGACCAAGCTGGGAGCAGCACCCCTGCTCCATTGGGTTCAGTGCCTCCACCACCACGCCAACTTAAGTCAAAGCCCTTGAGTGCTTCAGAGGCAGTCAGTGTACTTCTCCAATCACCATCGACCAGTGATGTTGGCTCATCGCAAGAAAGTAGCAGCAATGTCCCTGAATCAACACAGGTTGTTGTCACTCATCTGACAAGTGTTGAACAACCACAGCCGCAACAACAACACCATGTGCAAGTACACGCCCAAGTACATGTGGAAGGAGAGGCAGCAAAAGGAGATGCACAAGCAAAGGTGCATGGAGGTTCACAAGTGCCCACAATAGTTGTTCCTCCCGAAGTAGGGGCACATTTGGAAATCGACAATGAAGCCGAGGTATCATTGGAAGCCACTCCTCCTGATGATCATTCATTGTCTTCCACATCCCTAGCAAGGAAAAGATCAAGGGGGGTGTCTACATCTTCTTCAAGCCCACCTCCTTCTGATGCAAGTGATCTGTCTTGGGAACCACAACTGCTGTCTGACAGTGAGGCACACCATGATCTGACACCGGTACCTAAGCGTAAAAGGAAGGTCGTCCAAAAACTCAAACCTATGGAGTGTGATGAGGCTCAACAAGAAGTGACAGATACTGCTGGTGATGAAGCCTCTCACGATGACGACGAGCCAGTCATCACAAAGGTCACTGCAGCCCCACCGGGCATGCAGCAAAGAGACATTTTGACCCTATCCCGAGAAGCTGCTGAGCGTGATGATGATGTCGGCGAGGAGGCAATGGAAATGGAATCATTAGATTTGGAGTTAAGTAGTACACCAAAACCTACCGCTTCCATATTTCTTCCTCGCAAGAAGGTACCCACCTCGTCCTCGACCTCAATTCGTGGTGGTGAAAGTGCAAAACGTACTGAAGTTCGGCAATCCACATCCTCCACTTCATCTGGCATTAGCAACAGGACCACCACCACCAGTATCGCCGCCTCCTCCGCCCCCCAAAGACATTTCAAGTCTCCAGTTTGGGACTTCTTTAGTGTTTGCCCAAAAAATGAAAACATAGCCATTTGTAGCATTTGTAAGCTTCGAGTTAGTCGTGGTAAGTTGGGTTCCAACTATGGTACCGGAGGCCAGAGAGGTCATCTTAGGAGAACGCACGATGTCCAATGGTTTGCGCACCTACACACGATCAAGGAAGCCGCAATTGCACGCAATGAAAACGTTGTTTTTTCATCTGGTGATGACGAGGAGGTAGAAGACGATTCAAACACTTCACTTAAACCCAGTTCCCCTGTCAGCAGCACACCCCATGGGAGCCACACTAAGAGTGTGGGAGAGAGTGAGACATCAATGCGGAAAAGTTCATCAGCGAGCGTAACTGGGTCGAAGAGATCATCATCATCCCGTAAATCCTTGGTCCAGGGCAACATTAAAAAGATGTTGTTTACAGAAGCGCAATATGAACGCAACCACCCAATGACCCGTCTGTATAACACTAAGCTGGCTAAAATGCTAGCTCTGGACCTTCTCCCTTTTTCTTTTGTAGAAGGGGTTGGTTTTCTAGAATTAGTGACAGCGCTCTGCCCTAAATGGAAGGTTCCTAGCCGGTTCTATTTTGCACGAGTTGCGGTTCCAGCACTACATGAAGATGTTCTGAAGGTGATTGGGGCAGCTTTGCAGAAGAGTGCTGTTCACACTATACATCTGACAACAGACATGTGGACCAGTGGCGCAGGCGCTGATTACATGTGCATCACTGCACACTGGGTCTCTTTTTCAGGGGCTAAAGCAAAGCTAAACTCAGGTGTTGACACTAACATTGTTTTTAAAGGTGCTCGGAAACATGCAACACTATCCATGTTTGGTTTGGAGAAACGTCACACAGCAGAAAACATTTTGGATGTCTTTAACACAAAGGTCCTTAACTGGCTGTCCCCACTAAAACGCAAGGTTGGTTATGTTTCCACGGACAATGGCTCCAATATAGTTAAGGCCATGAGGGACGGTTACTATTTCAGAGTGCCGTGTTTGGCGCACTGTATAAACCTGGTTGTCCAAAAATTCTTGGGTAATAAAGGCAGTGCAGCGTACGGTGTATTGGACACCTGCCGAAAAATGTGCAAGCATTTCAGCCATTCTTTTAAGGCCCGGAAGCAGCTGAGGAGCCTGCTATATCAACATCAAATGCCAGTGAAAGCACTCATCCAGGAGGTGGTAACACGTTGGAACTCAACCTTCTACATGCTTGAGCGTCTGTATGAGCAGTATACGGAACTCGATCAATATTTCTTTAAAGAGGGTGCAGAGGAGCTGAGGATGGGTGGGCCGCAATGGAACATAGTTGAAAGCCTGACACGCATGCTTCGTCCTTTTGAGTTCTTCACGCGTGCAGTCAGCAAGGAGGACTCTAATTTGGGAAAAGCTATCCCATTGTTGTACATGCTGGAGGACCAACTGAAGGAGGTGTGTTCTGTGTTTAGAAAAGATAAAAACCAAGACTCTTTGCTTCTTGCCGAGCAATTATTAGAGCTCCTACAAGGTGATGAACGTCTTAAAAAGATCCACTCAGAACAGCATTACATTTGTGCTACTATTCTGGATCCACGCTACAAAAAGGCGCTGGCAGGCCAAGCATTCTTTCCTTTTGATGATGAACATGTTCTAAAGTACAAACGTTGGCTAGCCTTGTCAGCCAAGAAGTTTGAAACAGAACGGCTGGAAATTGAAGGAAATGGCAGTACATCAGCAGGCCATCCCCAGTCAAAACAATCCACTTCTGCACCTGTGGCTGTGGCACAAGTGACCTCTCAGCCGTTAAAGACACCGGCAACCGGATCATCTGCACGAAAGACAACAGAAACATTGGAGGCTGAAGAGGATTGGCTAGCTCTGCGTGGGTTTGGTTCTCAAAAGGTCAGAGGCACAGCAAGAGCTAAGCAAAGTGGAGGAACCTTGGATGAGGACCTTGAGTCGATGGTGAAGGACTATCTGAATGACTCAACAGAGGTCTATGTTAATTCTGACCCATTGGCGTATTGGCATGGGAAAAAAGAATTGTGGCCACAGCTCACCAACCTGGCTTTAAACTACTTGTCTTGCCCACTCGCAAGCGTGTCTTCTGAACGGGTTTTCAGTGCGGCTGGTGGGATTGTAACTCCCAAACGGAGCCGCCTCTCGCCCAAAAATGTGGAGAGGTTAACAATGATCAAGATGAATCAGCACCTCATACCACCAGATTTCAGAGTACGAGAGAGCGTGCCGGATGAAGAGGAGGTGGCCAGCAACATAGATGAGGGAATTTCTACTCTGTCAGGTGACACTGAGCTCTCCCTGTCTGAATTTGCAGAGTATGATGACGAAGCCTTATTCTTATTCCTGGACCGTGATACCGACTTCGAGCCCTGAAAATGAGACAACGAATCAATAACTTTCTTTTTCATCCTTATTCACTTTTATTCCTGTGTGTCTGTCTTTCTTTGTTGTGCACAGTTAATATAATTCAAACTTTAATCAGATAATCACAAAAACAAGCCCATCAGCAGAACTGTCTTCACTTGTTTGCTAATTGATTTGAAGGTGCCGCAGTCTGCATTCCTCAGGTTCACAAGTTCAGAAGAACATGCTCCTCTATCCTCCTCCTCCAGACTCCTATTTCCATCAAAGCAGAGGGCTGGTTTACGCCCAATGAAGAAAGACTCAGCACTTGTGGGGGTGTTGTTCTACCTCTTTGCAGGTGAGTTGACGGGTCTGGGGCCATTGCTGGGAAGCACTAAAAGTGGTTTGGACCAAATCCGAGGCGGAAAATTTTTTGTGTGTTTTTGATGACTTGCTTGCCTTTGAGGTGCTCTTAGGGGGGGTTCCGTCTGTTTGTGGGTGAGTTTCGTGGTCTGGGAGCATTGCTGGGACACTCTAATCTTGATTGCATTTGCTTTTCAGGAAATCCGTCGTGGCAACCCCGACTTATGGCCTAGCTACGCAGTGCGTTTGGACCGAAGGCCCAGAAATATTGCAAGTATGAGATTTTGCTTTTGGCCTGTTTGGGGGTGTTATGCTTCTTGGCGGGTGGGTTGACGGGTCTTGGGGCATTCCTGGGAAGGTCTAATACCGGGTAGAAGTGGTTGGGACAAAATCCAGGCCGATATTTTTTTTTGCTATTTCTGACATTTTGCTCTATGTAGCGTTTTCGGGGGTCCTGTTTGGGGGGCTTCCTGGTGTTTGTGGGTGAGTTACGTGGTCTGGGAGCACTGCTGGGACACTCTAATCTTGATTGCATTTGCTTTTCAGGAAATCCGTCGTGCCAACCCCGACTTATGGCCTAGCTACGCAGCGCGTTTGGACCGAAGGCCCAGAAATATTGCAAGTATGAGATTTTGCTTTTGGCCTGTTTGGGGGTGTTATGCTTCTTGGCGGGTGGGTTGACGGGTCTTGGGGCATTCCTGGGAAGGTCTAATACCGGGTAGAAGTGGTTGGGACAAAATCCAGGCCGATATTTTTTTTTGCTATTTCTGACATTTTGCTCTATGTAGCGTTTTCGGGGGCCTGTTTGGGGGGCTTCCTGGTGTTTGTGGGTGAGTTTCGTGGTCTGGGAGCACTGCTGGGACACTCTAATCTTGATTGCATTTCCTTTTCAGGAAATCCGTCGTGCCAACCCCGACTTATGGCCTAGCTACGCAGCGCGTTTGGACCGAAGGCCCAGAAATATTGCAAGTATGAGATTTTGCTTTTGGCCTGTTTGGGGGTGTTATGCTTCTTGGCGGGTGGGTTGCCGGGTCTTGGGGCATTCCTGGGAAGGTCTAATACCGGGTAGAAGTGGTTGGGACAAAATCCGCGCGGAAAAGCCTTTAGTTTTGGCACTTTTTGTAACTTAGGGTTCGTTAGGGTTAGCCCTAGCAGCAGGATTGCATGTGTTTCGGGGTGTTCTAGATTTTTCCAACTGAGTTCTGGGGTCTTAGAGCACTCGTGAGAATGTGTAATTTTGGTTGCAAGTCATTTGAAGAAAATCCATGGTGGGAAAGGGGGGATTTGGCATAGTTAAAGAAAGCCTTTGCCACTATTCTTAACTTAGGGTTCGTTAGGGTTAGCAGTATTTCTATTGCATGTGTTTGAGTGGGGGGGATTTCGAGTCTTGGAGCGATGCTGGCTATGGCTACTTTTGCTTGGTTGCTTGCAAGTGGTTTGAATGCAATCCACGGTGGGTAATGGGTAATTAGGAAGGGGGTACTTCGGCCTACTTTTACTTTCAAAGTAAGTTTTGTCACCAGTTTTCTGCTAGGCCTCGTTTTTTGAGATTTGATTGGGGGTCTTCTACATTTTTGCGACTGGCTTTAGTAAGGGTCTGGGTGGGAGCACTGCTAGGAAGATCTAATTTTGTTCTAAAACACAGTTTACAGTACACCTAGCTTGAGGGGCAAGATCCGCTACATTAATTTGCCCATACTTATTTATCCTTCAAAAGGTGACTCAGAGTACGCACTTTCAAAAATATTGTACTGTCTACTAGGAAAAACAAATTGTGACTTTTTGCACTCCACAGCCTACATACCTTATATTTATTTATCAGTGGTGTTGTAATATTATATCACTTCCTGTTTTTCGTTGAATAATTACAGGCCGGGTTTCAGTCTCTGCAATGGGGAAAAAAGGATGGAGTCAGGCTTCACAGTAGCGAGCCACAATTCAGCATCAGGCAGGCAGTGGACAGGGTGTCTTCTGGTGACCAACATCGATGGACGAAGCGTCGGCTGCAATGGAGGAGTGCCGCTAATAGGAGGATTTTTTTTCTGCAGGCAACTTACTTACCACTTCCAACAGGACCACTACAACCACATAGATACAGTATCCCTTGCCTTTTTCTCTGACTGTGACTGCATTTCTTGGCTCTCTCTCGGCTTCTACATTGATCCCTTAACACATCACTTAGTCCACTCCACTATCACATCTGCATCACACATAGTCATTTGTAAGTGCTCCTACGTAATTCGCAAGTCGCAGCACGCCCCAGGCCGTAGAGGACTGGGATGGCCCCAATGATGAAGCATGTCACCAAGGGGCAACCCTGGTGAGTGAGGGGACACCTAGAAAAAAAGCAATTTCTCCTTTTCTATCTACTCTACCTTCCAGACCAACCCCACTGAGTGTTGTTGTGAATGGATTTATAGTGACCAGCAAGGCTCTCGGGTATCTGGCTACACAGACCTTATGTTGAATATCGTTATCAATAATTTACACATAGGCCCTTTACTGTTGCATTCTTTCTTCCACAGTTTTCGAATGTACTACTTACTTTTCACTGACATGCATGCAGTAGTGCATGCACTTTCAAAGATTGATGGATAGGTTTGTACCCAAAGAATTGTTTATGTTCAATTGTTTGTCTATGCTGTGCTTTTTTTTACAGGGTGTCTTCTGGTGACCAACATCGATGGACGAAGCGTCGGCTGCAATGGAGGAGTGCCGCTAATAGGAGGATTTTTTTTCTGCAGGCAACTTACTTACCACTTCCAACAGGACCACTACAACCACATACATACAGTATCCCTTGCCTTTTTCTCTGACTGTGACTGCATTTCTTGGCTCTCTCTAGGCTTCTAAATTGATCCCTTAACACATCACATAGTCCACTCCACTATCACATCTGCACCACACATAGTCATTTGTAAGTGCTCCTACGTAATTCGCAAGTCGCAGCACGCCCCAGGCCGTAGAGGACTGGGATGGCCCCAATGATGAAGCATGTCACCAAGGGGCAACCCTGGTGAGTGAGGGGACACCTAGAAAAAAAGCAATTTCTCCTTTTCTATCTACTATACCTTCTGTCAGGTTACGCAGCCCCTAAGCGCCTACCGTACTATGAAACTACATTTCCCATGAGTAGGCGGGAGACTTGCAGGAAGTTTATCTGGGGAACAGACGCGCTTCCTGTTGCGCGTTATTCTGGTTTCTGTTCTGCACCGGCATGAGAGCGGACGCTCTGCATGCTTTTCTATCGTGTCTCCTGTGGACTATCACCTTCCCCCCCCCCCCTCCCCCCCCCCTGAGGCTCAGTGTGGAGCGCTTCCGTGTTCTGTCCTTGGCGGTAGACGGACTTCACGCGTCTTCAGGTAAAGCCGCTCTAAACTCTTCGGCCGCCCGTGCGGTCAGCTGATTACTGCCTGAACGGATTGTTAAGGGAGGTTCTGTGACTGTTTTCTAACAGAATTCTACCTTTGATGAATTCCTGTTTGGTTGAATTGTGTGTGGCGGAGCACAGTGGCGGTCTATACCACGTGTTAGCGTTCACATCGGGGATCGTTTTTGTACTATTAAAACGGAGCGCGGTAGTAAGGACAACTACGCGTCTCCGTTGTATAACTGTGTATTTCAAAGGACCTCCATAACTGGGCATGTAGTGAGGTAACTACAGGCTACCCCAGTTCTCTTTGTGTAGTGCACCGTGGGGTGTGTTGTTGGCAGAATTCAGTGGTGGTCGCAACAGCAACTACGTTTTTCTGTTTGACCTTCACCAAAGATTCTCTACTGGGTCATTACTTAGAGAGCGCAGTGTTGTAGTTCTTGCTTCCTACACACTACCGTTTCCCTCTTCCTTTTTGTTGGACCATACATCTTTGCTTTGACTATTTGGAACCCCCTTTGTACATTGAGTCCTCTACCATGTTTGTGGTATGTTGTGAGTAGTGGGTTTGATGTCTTAGTATAACGCGAGTGTGTTTGGTGCGACAGGAGTGTGTTCGTTAACTATATGTTTATGTGTTTCTTAGGCCTTCCTCACAGATTGTGGCAGAAGGGCTATAGTATTTCCTATCCAAGGTCATGTTTTCTTGGTGCTCAGGTACTTGTCTACTTCCTTGGTTATTTAGTGAGACTATATGAGAGTAGCCTTGTATGTTAGGACAGCACTTCACTGATGCCTGTCTTGTCTTCTGTTACAGGTATCCTTTCCCTGCTGACCCTACCTTTACCCATCCCACATTTTTTATTTTAGTTTGTTATTTTTCTCCCCCGCCTAATGGCTCGAACACCCTGTGTTTACACTTCTGGGTGTTGGTGACATTTGGAGGTGGAACCATATTTGCATCGACTGGATCACGGGGAGTAAACCTGACACCTTCCAGACCAACCCCATTGAGTGTTGTTGTGAATGGATTTATAGTGACCAGCAAGGCTCTCGGGTATCTGGCTACAGAGACCTTATGTTGAATATCGTTATCAATAATTCCACACAGGCCCTGTACTGTCGCATTCTTTCTTTCCACAGTTGTCGAATGTACTACTTACTTTTCACTGACATGCATGCAGTAGTGCATGCACTTTCAAAGATTGATGGATAGGTTTGTACCCAAAGATTTGTTTATGTTCACAATTGTTTGTCTATGCTGTGCTATTTTTTCTTGTCTCCCAAAACCTTTCCCAAAAACCCCCGTACCCATCCATTTTTCAAACCCTAACCCTCTTCCCCCGGGCTGTGTGGTTTTGATTGATGTGTGACTAAATTATTATTACAGCAATAAATCCACACACTTGCTGGGTGGGGAGGATAAGGTGATAGCAACAGGCTGGTGAAGAAATCTGAGGATATATTCTTACTCTGCTTGACAAAGAACCATTGCTAATGTGAAAGAACTTCAACCGAATTAGTAGTTATACTTTACCATTTGTTAGGCTACAATGTGGCACTGCTCTACTGTACTTCTGTCACCTGCTATATTCTCAGTTGTACCGTTGAATTGCTCAGGAGGACAAACCAGATTTCATTTTCTTTTTTTTCATAGGCATGCAACTGCCACTGTGTCACACCACTAGTACCACCGCTATGAGGAAATTTTATCCAACCAAGAATGCCAACCTTATTCGGTGTTTCCCGTGGAGCCAGCCCTGGGTCTAGCCCTACTTTCAAACACAAATTACAGGTAAGATAAGCGTTTGGTGGTTTGGGGGTATAATGGAGTATTAGGACGAGAGACGAGAGACTGAAGGTAGTACTACTAAAGTCCTAGGACTCTTGGATTCACTTCACTTAGTCTGTGAGAGGCACTTAGTGTTGAAAACATTTGGGCATTTACACTTAAAGGAAGAAAATGGAACTAAACTTTCAGGAAAACAGTCAACGTTAAACCCCCACCCACCAGGCAAGCAGTAAAAAACAGGTATGCTCAGATAAAGTTTGAAAAAGTATATTTATATCCCTAACAAAATAATCTCCCGCAAGACCCTCCCTAACCCCAACGATTGTCCTTCAAAAGTCCCCAAAAACCCAACTCCCAATTCCCACTCCCCAAAAGTCTCTAAAAAAGGGGTAAGGGACACTATGGGTGGATGCTGTTAACTTTTTGGGCCAGGGCATCATGCTCCTCCTCGAGCAAGGCGAGCTCCTGCTGAAGGCGGGACACCATCAGGGTGGTGCGGCGCAGGCGTGCCTTCACTGCCTTGCAGGTGCAATGCCTGTGAGAGGCAGCTGTTGGCCTTGCTGCTCGGTGGTGGCGTTTGCCTTTGGCAGCCCGGCTCAGTCTGGGTGGACCACTGTGCTGGGTGGCAGCCCGTGGGGCCACGGAGGCCGATGCAGACGACGTTGTTGTAGTTGTCGACTGCACACTTTCCACGTCCTCCAGGGCCACCAGCCGCCGATATTCCGCAACAGTGGCCTCGATCCTCCGTTGCCGGGCCGCTCTAGCCAGCTCCTTCCTCCTTGTCCGTTTGGAAGGAGAACCTATATGAAGAAAGAAAGACATAGTCTGTAACCAATGCTCTTTTAGATTAACTCAATCATTCAGCAGAAATTTGTGTTGCAGTACAACTAGCAACTTGCAAGCGCATTACATAACTATTGAGGCCAGTATCTATCTAACCTCACACTTCTTCATCCTTGCTCTAACATTAGTGGGAGTTTAAGGAACAAATTCTACGAGCACTGTGGACTTCCATTGGAGTCGACTATGAAAGTACACCAGTCTTATTCTTCTTCTTATCTCTTGTTTTGGAAAATTGGTACGTTATTTTCTGCAAGCCGGCATAATGCCAGCGCAGTAAACTTGCACCCGAGAAAAAGAGACGCACGCCATGAGGAGTGACCTAGACTTGCGTTGCCGTTGCGTTACTGTACCCGTCCAGTACATGCAGGTGGTGAAGCTCTTACTTTTCTATTACGGGTGGCACTGAGAATACTCTGTTACAACTCAAGGGCTACTGCTTAATTAATTTAACTTTCACCCTACAGTGGAAATGAGTACTAGAAATGGAAAATTGAAGAAGATAAATAATCTGATTATCTATCACTTCACATGGGATGTTTTTGCTTATATATGGGATGACTTTAGGTGCTTTGCTTTTTATTGAGTGACCAGTGATACATCCACACATGAATGACTGAGTACTACTAAACTTATTAAGAGAGGTAGGGAGTGGCCACCATAATAACCGGATCTATGCAGTGCTTGCAATACAAACTACTGCTACTATTTATGGTAGTATTTGGACAAAATTAAAAGTTCTTTTCCTTGCCTTTCCTACACTGGAACGGACGTGCGGGTGCAGTGTTACATGCTCTTCAAAGTTACACTTAGTTCATCCACTGACCGTCTACTCTCTCTAGATCATGGGTACTCACAAACTTTCTCTCAGGGGCTACATTTACAGTGTAGTTTGGGGCCGAGGGCCGCACTGGTGGGGGCGGAGTCAGAGGGGGCGGGGCTAAAGCAAAACGATAACTTGTGACCATGAGGTTGCACACAGGTCCCCGCAGCAGATGCCCTCATCCACTGAGCCACCAGACCCAGCATTTACATACATCTCTCTCCCTCCTGCTCTCCCTCCTGCCCTCCCTCCATCTCTCTCTCCCTCCTGCCCTCCCTCTCCCTCCCCCTCTGTCATCTCACTGTGTGTGTGTCTATCTGTGTCAGCCTTCAGCCCGGGTTGAGACCGCTTCCACAACGCGCACACACAGACAACAACACCAAAGTACTTAACAGGTCTTTAAAAGACCATTAACATATTATTGAGGCTTTGTTTGTTTTAGCGCCCCTGCTTCTCCACCCTGACAATCACTGCTTGCCCGGCCCCACAGAGCAGAGGCTTTGTTCTATTTCACCTCTTTGTGGCCTTGCATCTCCACTCTGCTCTGTGGGGGCCGGGGGAGCAGTGATTGTCAGAGTGGAGATGCAGGGGCGCTAACAGGTGAAATACAAAAAAGCCTCTGCTCTGTGGGGGCCGGGGGAGCAGTGATTGTCTGCAAGGTCTGCGCACCGCCAAGGAAGGCTTGCCAGGCCACCACCGGCCCGCGGGCCGTACTAGGAGTACCCCTGCTCTAGATACACATATGCTATCTAAGAGTCAGATAGTAGCATGATCCAGGTATATGGACACATACAGTTTCTGTGTCACCCACCCAGGCTGTTGTCCTTCCACCCATCATTGCTTCATCATTCACCCAGCCATGCATCTCATATTCTTGCCTTCCCAGCTAGTCTTCAATCTCAATAAGTAAGGAATATATAAGAGCTTACCTCTGGCCGCCACCACCACCGTCTCAACTCTCACAGCCGCCGCCTCCTCCCCTGAAGAATCGCCCTCCGCCTCCGTGTTGAGCACCACCACCTCTACACTGGCCCCGCCACCAGATGTTCCACCTACAAAGTACATTTAAGAATGTTAGAATAAAGCACTCACTAGTCACTAGTATTTGGTCTAGGAATGAAGACATGTGAAAACAATGTAATTTGTGACTGTCTACGTTAAAGTTAAAAAAAATGTCCCTTTTTCCAGGGAAGGTTGTCTTGCTGCACTTTTTGGCACAACTGATGAAGGCTGTTTTTTTAACACGCACCATTTTTCTCCACACAGACAGAAGATGGACTTCTAACAACAAGATCAAGTTGAAACCAGGTGAGAGCTCGGCTCGACCACAAGAAATGTCTTCAATTAATCGTCAGCACTAACCACTTTTCCATTATCAGTTAAACGTTTAGTTTTATTATGACTTCATTTTAATAAATGTGTTTACTTTTAATAAAGCTTTTAAACTTAAATACAATCTGTGTTTTTTGGTCCAGACTAGAGTGACTGAGCGAAAGGTTTTGCAATTTTTGCAAGCATGAGTCCAGATAGAACACTTCAAAAGACATTATGGACAATCCCAGAGGACTGCACTAAGTTGATAGAGCTATTGCTGACTAGAATCATGGGAGTTTCGCCAACCGTGCAATCTTAGTTAGCTACACAGACAGACTAATAAGAATAATCTAGTAATACCACAGGGAGTCATAGTAGAGGCAGGATAAGAATTTAGATACAGTCTACAAGAAGAGCAAAGACAATTTTTGAAAAAAGTCAAATGAGGAACGCTAGGAAAAATAGGTACTAGTCTAAAATGAAAACTTACTGGGGCCAGCAGAGGAGCCCTCGCCTGCCCGATCCTGGCCCTGTTGATGAACAGCATCCGCCGCCTGCTGCTCCTGTGTCCTCCTCTCGCCCCTGGGGGGAGCTGACGTACAACATGAAAGAAAGAACAGAAAACATGGATGATTGTTGCTTGTCAATGTCAACCAAATCAAACATTTCAAAAGAACAATAACAAAATATTTCCGCGAAATTATATTGATTATGGTTACTTTTCATTTATTTGCGGACCTGTGACTTCGAAAGTCACGTAACTCACTAAACAAAGTACTGAAACGTTCACCTAGGACTGGCAGGCAGCAGTCCGCAGGCAAGACGCAAAGTGACAGACAAACTCCATTGTGATTTCAGTCAGATCAGTGACAACACTAACAGTTGCCTGCTACATTACCAGTCATTTAAATAGTCCAACTATCAATCCACAGCCACTATTTTTCTTATTGTCAGGGGTACAAAGGAAGGGGCAGATTTAAGCCCTTGCGGCTCTTTTGCGCCGATCTTGCGTGACTTTTGTGACGCAGCAGCTAAACAAAAAAGGGCGCCATGGTGCGGCGTATAATATTATAACAACGTGACGCATTTGGGAGATGCATCCCGTTATAAAGCCCTGCGCCATCAGGGGGCGTTCCGGCGCAAGGGAGGGCATTCCTGCGCTGGAACACATCCTAATAGTGGCTGAGGGAAATCTACAAAATATCAATCAGTCACCTTTAGGACAATGATGCGTCACACAAACCCTGCACCTGCTTGAAGCAGACGTACGGCTTGACCCAGCATTGGGGAGATAGGGTACCCCAGAGCATTGATGGAGCTGCGCCATCGTTGCGACGCAACTCCAGCAGTAAAGCTTCGGTGACGTTTTGGGCCCATGGTGCGCCGCATTGCAAATACGGCGCACCATGTTTGGTGGTGGTAGCGGGCCGCACAATTACTGGCGCATCCCTGCTACTTTGCAGGGATGCGACGGTAATTGCAATTCTGCCCCTTAGGGGCATACTTACTTACGTGTTCTGGCGCATCTCCAGAGATGCGCCAGATCAAATGCGTCACGCAAAACTACCCTTGCGACACGGCAGATGCGCCTCATTTACAATGCGACGCGCCCTGGCGCAAGGGTAGGCACTCGCTGGAGTCACGTCGCCAACGCAATGCAACTCCAGTAATGCTCAGGGCCACCCAATACTTAACATGCTGTGTCAGTCCTTACGCCTGCTTCAAGCAGGCATAAGGAATTGAATTGACGTAGCAGCGTCGCAGAAGTGCCTGCGTTAAATCTTGTAGATTTCACGCAGGCACTTTTGCGAGGCGCACAGCTGCAGGACCGCCCACCCTGTATACTAGGAACGCACCCATTGTGGCGCAGGCCCATGGCTTTATAACGTGACGCATCTCCCTAGATGCGTCACGCTGTAAATGACTCTCAGGGATGCGCCACGTTTACGCCGCTGTTGCGTCACGCAAGGCAACGTAAACGTGGCGCAAGGGGCTTGTAAATGTAATCTGCCCCCTAGTGTCTAGCATTACGCAGTTCTGTAAAGTACACTCATACATAATTGTTACTCAGGCCAATGAGACCACAAAATAGAAAACAAATAAGCATAGTAGCAACGCCACTGAGAAGGAGAGCAGTGCACCTGAAATGCACAGAAGATTTTGAAATATAATTTAACTACAATGTAATCGTCATCAGCGGCATTATTGGCTTGCTCCATGTAAAAAACAAATATTTGCAATACAACAACACAGAGCAGGAGAAAACATCATAGTAGTGAGTGATTAAATGGCTACTACTACTCACCAAGCCCGGGGATCTCCAAGCCGAGCTGGTCCAGCAGGTCGCGCTCGCGGTCCAGGAGGTCCGTCCAGCGATGGGTGACCTGGCTGTAGGTGCGCTGGACCCCGTAGAGGTGGGATATGGCCCAGCACACCTTCTCCCACCGCTTCCGGCGCTCCCGCATGTTGTAGCCGCCGGCCGCGATCCTGCCGCCTCCCGCGATGGTCCTGGGCAGGCGGCGCTGGACGAAGTAGACCAGCGCGCCCACTTCCTCCGGGCTGAAGATCTCCCGTCGCGTCACCTGCTCCCCCCTCAATCTCCCGCATGCTGTCCTGCCACTGGGTCCAGCACTACTCCCCGCCGCCGCTGCGGCCCTCAAGTGCCTGGGCAGCTTCACGGCGCCTGGCTTGACCATGGTCTGGGCAGGTAAGGTAGGAAGAAGTAGAAAATTAAGAAAGAATAGGATAGGGAAGAAGAAAAGAAAAGAGTTTTAAAAAGTAGTTTAAAAGTAAAGAAAAATAGCAGAAAAGACAAAAATATACAGCTAGGAAAAGAGAGGGATAGATAAGAAGCAAAATCGTAAAAAAAAAACTGAAAACAAGCAAAGGATGGCAAAGATACCAAGAGGATTAAACACCATGCCCAGACACAGGAAATGAATGAAAAACAAGATGGCCGGCGCCCGTTCACAGGCGCGAAAGTATGTTCGCGCGAGATTTTCCTCGCGATCTCGTGCGAACCTCTAGATTTTCCGCGCGATCTCGTGCGAACCTCTACTCGCAATGCGCTTACTGCGCGAGATTATACATAGCGGGCGGAAACGGAAATACGTCACGCAAACAAAATGGCCGCGCCCGTACTCGACCTTGGGGTAAATTCGCGTGTTGCGCTGCAAGCGGCTCGCGAATACTGCAAAAAAACTCGCGAAACAACAAGCCGCAAAAAAAATAAAATGCTCATTCGCACGAATTGGCGGCTTCCGCGGTCGGTTTCGCACGACGCCGCGCCCCGCGAATAGCGCGAAAAAAACGAAAAACGATTTCAGCAAAAGCAAAAGCAATGAGCAGGTGCAAAAGGTCAACCTCATGATTTGTAACGATTCTTTGTAGTGCTTCCTGAGGGGGCCCTCCAGAATTCGGTTGCCTGCTTGCAACTATTTTGTGTGACCCTGCTCTGACCTTAACTGTATGCCACAAAGGTCCTGATTTACAGCTAAAGGAGCAGACAAGCAGGTGCCAGGCTGGAACTTGAAATTCTTTCAGTGACACATTAATTAGCCCCTAATTCATTATTGTCAGTTGGGGCAGGGCAGGTGTTGTTAATAAACTAACCCCAAATTAATTCGTGTCAGTTCAAGCAGGGCAGGTGGGCTTGCTTTTCCCCCCCATCTTCTACAGTGATGATGAACCAGAGGGTGGCATTGATGTAACAGAGGGTGGCATGGGTCAAAGAGAGGGTGCCAGTGGTAAAACAGAGGGTGCTGGGAGGCTGTGATGATGAACCAGACGTAGAAACAACATAGTCCCGACCGTTGCGAGCCGACAAGTAAGTTCGCAATTGCGAACTAGTACCAAATCCTCGCGAACTGGCAGAAACAATTGCGAACACACAAAAAAAAAAAATCCGCAAATTCGCGGGAATTCGCGGATTTTGCGGATTGCGAATCCGCAAATCCGCAAAATTCGCGAACGCGAGATCCGCAAAATTCGCTCATGCTTAGGGCTAACCCTAACGAACCCTAAGTTACAAAAAGTGCCAAAACTAAAGGCTTTTCCGCGCGGATTTTGTCCCAACCACTTCTACCCGGTATTAGACCTTCCCAGGAATGCCCCAAGACCCGGCAACCCACCCGCCAAGAAGCATAACACCCCCAAACAGGCCAAAAGCAAAATCTCATACTTGCAATATTTCTGGGCCTTCGGTCCAAACGCGCTGCGTAGCTAGGCCATAAGTCGGGGTTGGCACGACGGATTTCTTCAAAAGCAAATGCAATCAAGATTAGAGTGTCCCAGCAATGCTCCCAGACCACAAAAATCACCCACAAACAGACGGAACCCCCCCGAAGAGCACCTCAAAGGCAAGCAAGTCATCAAAAACACAAAAAAAATTCCGCCTGGGATTTGGTCCAAAACACTTTTATCCGGTATTAGAGCTTCCCAGCAATGGCCCCAGAGCTGTCAACCCAGGAGAAAACGAGTAGAAGACCCCCAAACAGCCAAAGAGCAAAAGTACAACAAGCATTAGAAATGCAATAGGTCTCGCAGCATTAGAGTTAGTGCTTTTAGAATTGTTTATGGGTTTTTTTGTAAATCTTTAGCATGAGGTTGAGGGTGAGTGAGGGTGAGGGGTTGAGGGTGAGTGAGGGTGAGGCTGAGGGGTTGAGGGTGAGGGTGAGTGAGGGTGAGTGAGGGGTTGAGGGTGAGTGAGGGGTTGAGGGTGAGTGAGGGTGAGTGAGGAGTTGAGGGTGAGTGAGGGTGAGTGAGGGGTTGAGGGTGAGTGAGGGTGAGGGGTTGAGGGTGGGTGAGGGGTTGAGGGTGGGTGAGGGTGACGGGTTGAGGGTGAGTGAGGGTGAGGGTGAGTGAGGGTGAGTGAGGGGTTGAGGGTGAGGGTGAGTGAGGGTGAGGGTGAGTGAGGGTGAGTGAGGGTGAGTGAGGGGTTGAGGGTGAGTGAGGGTGAGTGAGGGGTTGAGGGTGAGTGAGGGTGAGTGAGGGGTTGAGGGTGGGTGAGGGGTTGAGGGTGAGTGAGGGTGAGTGAGGGGTTGAGGGTGAGTGAGGGTGAGTGAGGGGTTGAGGGTGAGTGAGGGTGAGGGGTTGAGGGTGGGTGAGGGGTTGAGGGTGGGTGAGGGTGAGGGGTTGAGGGTGAGTGAGGGTGAGGGTGAGTGAGGGGTTGAGGGTGAGGGTGAGTGAGGGTGAGGGTGAGTGAGGGTGAGTGAGGGTGAGTGAGGGGTTGAGGGTGAGTGAGGGTGAGTGAGGGGTTGAGGGTGAGTGAGGGTGAGTGAGGGGTTGAGGGTGAGTGAGGGTGAGGGGTTGAGGGTGGGTGAGGGGTTGAGGGTGGGTGAGGGTGAGGGGTTGAGGGTGAGTGAGGGTGAGTGAGGGTGAGTGAGGGTGAGTGAGGGTGAGTGAGGGGTTGAGGGTGAGTGAGGGTGAGTGAGGGGTTGAGGGTGAGTGAGGGTGAGTGAGGGGTTGAGGGTGAGTGAGGGTGAGTGAGGGGTTGAGGGTGAGTGAGGGTGAGGGGTTGAGGGTGGGTGAGGGGTTGAGGGTGAGTGAGGGTGAGTGAGGGGTTGAGGGTGAGTGAGGGTGAGTGAGGGGTTGAGGGTGAGTGAGGGTGAGGGGTTGAGGGTGAGTGAGGGTGAGTGAGGGGTTGAGGGTGAGTGAGGGTGAGTGAGGGGTTGAGGGTGAGTGAGGGTGAGGGGTTGAGGGTGGGTGAGGGGTTGAGGGTGGGTGAGGGTGAGGGGTTGAGGGTGAGTGAGGGTGAGGGTGAGTGAGGGTGAGTGAGGGGTTGAGGGTGAGGGTGAGTGAGGGTGAGGGTGAGTGAGGGTGAGTGAGGGTGAGTGAGGGGTTGAGGGTGAGTGAGGGTGAGTGAGGGGTTGAGGGTGAGTGAGGGTGAGTGAGGGGTTGAGGGTGAGTGAGGGTGAGTGAGGGGTTGAGGGTGAGTGAGGGTGAGGGGTTGAGGGTGGGTGAGGGGTTGAGGGTGGGTGAGGGTGAGTGAGGGTGAGTGAGGGTGAGTGAGGGTGAGTGAGGGTGAGTGAGGGTGAGTGAGGGGTTGAGGGTGAGGGTGAGTGAGGGTGAGGGTGAGTGAGGGTGAGTGAGGGTGAGTGAGGGTGAGTGAGGGTGGGTGAGGGGTTGAGGGTGAGTGAGGGTGAGGGGTTGAGGGTGGGTGAGGGGTTGAGGGTGGGTGAGGGTGAGGGGTTGAGGGTGAGTGAGGGTGAGGGTGAGTGAGGGTGAGTGAGGGGTTGAGGGTGAGGGTGAGTGAGGGTGAGGGTGAGTGAGGGTGAGTGAGGGTGAGTGAGGGGTTGAGGGTGAGTGAGGGTGAGTGAGGGGTTGAGGGTGAGTGAGGGTGAGTGAGGGGTTGAGGGTGAGTGAGGGTGAGGGGTTGAGGGTGGGTGAGGGGTTGAGGGTGAGTGAGGGTGAGTGAGGGGTTGAGGGTGAGTGAGGGTGAGTGAGGGGTTGAGGGTGAGTGAGGGTGAGGGGTTGAGGGTGGGTGAGGGGTTGAGGGTGGGTGAGGGTGAGGGGTTGAGGGTGAGTGAGGGTGAGGGTGAGTGAGGGTGAGTGAGGGGTTGAGGGTGAGGGTGAGTGAGGGTGAGGGTGAGTGAGGGTGAGTGAGGGTGAGTGAGGGGTTGAGGGTGAGTGAGGGTGAGTGAGGGGTTGAGGGTGAGTGAGGGTGAGTGAGGGGTTGAGGGTGAGTGAGGGTGAGTGAGGGGTTGAGGGTGAGTGAGGGTGAGGGGTTGAGGGTGGGTGAGGGGTTGAGGGTGGGTGAGGGTGAGGGGTTGAGGGTGAGTGAGGGTGAGTGAGGGTGAGTGAGGGGTTGAGGGTGAGTGAGGGTGAGTGAGGGGTTGAGGGTGAGTGAGGGTGAGTGAGGGGTTGAGGGTGAGTGAGGGTGAGTGAGGGGTAGAGGGTGAGTGAGGGTGAGGGGTTGAGGGTGAGTGAGGGGTTGAGGGTGAGTGAGGGTGAGGGGTTGAGGGTGAGTGAGGGTGAGTGAGGGGTTGAGGGTGAGTGAGGGTGAGTGAGGGGTTGAGGGTGAGTGAGGGTGAGGGGTTGAGGGTGGGTGAGGGGTTGAGGGTGGGTGAGGGTGAGGGGTTGAGGGTGAGTGAGGGTGAGGGTGAGTGAGGGTGAGTGAGGGGTTGAGGGTGAGGGTGAGTGAGGGTGAGGGTGAGTGAGGGTGAGTGAGGGTGAGTGAGGGTGAGTGAGGGGTTGAGGGTGAGTGAGGGTGAGTGAGGGGTTGAGGGTGAGTGAGGGTGAGTGAGGGGTTGAGGGTGAGTGAGGGTGAGTGAGGGGTTGAGGGTGAGTGAGGGTGAGGGGTTGAGGGTGGGTGAGGGGTTGAGGGTGGGTGAGGGTGAGGGGTTGAGGGTGAGTGAGGGTGAGTGAGGGTGAGTGAGGGTGAGTGAGGGTGAGTGAGGGTGAGTGAGGGGTTGAGGGTGAGGGTGAGTGAGGGTGAGGGTGAGTGAGGGTGAGTGAGGGTGAGTGAGGGTGAGTGAGGGTGGGTGAGGGTGGGTGAGGGTGAGTGTGGGTGAGTGTGGGTGAGGGATTGAGGGTGAGGGGTAACAGTAAATCATTCATTCCTCACACACAAATAGAGGACATTCCGTTTAACGATCCTTCCAACAATCTATTCACCTGGAGCATTTTTACAAGACGACTCCTGAGAAGAAAGCTGCCGGAACAAATGAACGGCTGTGGACTGTCATTGAGAGACTCCCTTTTCCGCGTTGGTTTTTGTTTGGTCCAGATGGTTACGTGAGCGTCATCATGTGGCCATTATCATCAGCGTGGCAACAGTCGGTAAACTGAAGGGGTGAGCTCAACCTGTATGCTTTTTATGCCAGGCCCACCCCGCCAGTACCCACTCTAAGTTCCTGGTTGTGACGTCACGCAGCACAGGATGCGCAGTGCAGCGATTGGGTTTTAGGCGTGGAAAGTGGGCGGGACTTCGGGTTGTCACCGTAGACGTCAGCGGTTTTTGCGGAAGTGTATGATGATGGCGATGGAGTTAGGCAGACAGCAGCAGGAAGGTGCATTTGGCTCGTTACCTGTCGACCCACTTTCCCGGTTCACGTGCCCAGTCTGCCTGGAGGTCTTCGAGAACCCCGTGAGAGTCAAGTGCGGACATGTGTGAGTGTGACACCCGTGGACCGAAGCTCGAAAAGGACATAATGTGTCAGGGAAGCAAATTGGAAAACTGGCAGGGCCAGTGAGTGGGTCAGCGAGTCACTAATAGGAAAATTATAGGCCGCCGGAGGGTGAGGGTGGTGGGAGGAGGCCCCACATTGAAAATATGCGCGAGCTGCGGTTGTTCAGTGAAAAGTAAAGTAGCTCTGAGTCTTCACTGAGTAGCATATAGTCGAATGGACTGCAACGCTGCAGGAGAATGGAGTTGGTTGGAAGAGGGGAACGGTCACGACTTTAGATTGCAACTAGCAGTGTCGTAGGCAGGGTATCTGGGCCAGTGATTAAGTTGCCAGCCTAATACATTTCTGAAAATGGGGAAATCAGACGAATGTGGCGAGTAGTGCGGGTGTTGGAAAACTAATTGGGGATTCCGTAAATTGGTTACAGCAGAAAGGAGACTCAGTCTTGAAGGGCATCTCCGTGAGCAACGGAGCCGATGAAATTGGCAATAAGAACAAGCAAGACGGAGGGAAGAGAGGGGAGGGGGGAGGAGAAATGCGACACGGCGCGAGGGGAGGGGGGAGGAGAAATGCGACACGGCGGGAGGGGGCGGAGCGGGTAAAACACGACGGACGTGCACGCGCCCGTGACTTTTAAGGTCAATGCGCATGCGCATAAGCTTAATGCGCATGCGCATTGACCTTAAAAGTCACGGGCACTGCAAGGAATCGCCACGATTCCTTGCAGTGTGGATAAAGAGTGGATAACTCGCAATACTCTCGCCTTGCTCGATGCGCATGCGCATCGACAGGCGAGACCTAAAAATGGGGACTTAGTCAATTTTTCACAAATTTCCCAAATCACTCCGCGCGCACTCTGCAGCTAGGCCCTAAGTCCCCTCTGCCACCATGGATTTGCTTCAAACCTCTTGCAAAGTAAAGTATATATAGCCAGCAGTGCTCCCAGACCACGAAACTCACCCACAAACACCAGGAAGCCCCCCAAACAGGCCCCCGAAAACGCTACATAGAGCAAAATGTCAGAAATAGCCAAAAAAAAAATCGGCCTGGATTTTGTCCCAACCACTTCTACCCGGTATTAGACCTTCCCAGGAATGCCCCAAGACCCGGCAACCAACCCGCCAAGAAGCATAACACCCCCAAACAGGCCAAAAGCAAAATCTCATACTTGCAATATTTCTGGGCCTTCGGTCCAAACGCGCTGCGTAGCTAGGCCATAAGTCGGGGTTGGCAAGATGGATTTCCTGAAAAGCAAATGCAATCAAGATTAGAGCGTCCCAGCAATGCTCCCAGACCACGAAACTCACCCACAAACAGACGGAACCCCCCCTAAGAGCACCTCAAAGGCAAGCAAGTCATCAAAAACACACAAAAAATTCCGCCTGGGATTTGGTCCAAAACACTTTTATCCGGTATTAGAGCTTCCCAGCAATGGCCCCAGGGCCATCAACCCAGGAGAAAACGAGTAGAAGACCCCCAAACAGCCAAAGAGCAAAAGTACAAAAATGGGGACTTAGTCAATTTTTCACAAATTTCCCAAATCACTCCGCGCGCGCTCTGCAGCTAGGCCCTAAGTCCCCTCTGCCACCATGGATTTGCTTCAAACCTCTTGCAAAGTAAAGTATATATAGCCAGCAGTGCTCCCAGACCACGAAACTCACCCACAAACACCAGGAAGCCCCCCAAACAGGCCCCCGAAAACGCTACATAGAGCAAAATGTCAGAAATAGCCAAAAAAAAAATCGGCCTGGATTTTGTCCCAACCACTTCTACCCGGTATTAGACCTTCCCAGGAATGCCCCAAGACCCGGCAACCCACCCGCCAAGAAGCATAACACCCCCAAACAGGCCAAAAGCAAAATCTCATACTTGCAATATTTCTGGGCCTTCGGTCCAAACGCGCTGCGTAGCTAGGCCATAAGTCGGGGTTGGCACGACGGATTTCCTGAAAAGCAAATGCAATCAAGATTAGAGTGTCCCAGCAATGCTCCCAGACCACGAAACTCACCCACAAACAGACGGAACCCCCCCTAAGAGCACCTCAAAGGCAAGCAAGTCATCAAAAACACACAAAAAATTTTCCGCCTCGGATTTGGTCCAAACCACTTTTAGTGCTTCCCAGCAATGGCCCCAGACCCGTCAACTCACCTGCAAAGAGGTAGAACAACACCCCCACAAGTGCTGAGTCTTTCTTCATTGGGCGTAAACCAGCCCTCTGCTTTGATGGAAATAGGAGTCTGGAGGAGGAGGATAGAGGAGCATGTTCTTCTGAACTTGTGAACCTGAGGAATGCAGACTGCGGCACCTTCAAATCAATTAGCAAACAAGTGAAGACAGTTCTGCTGATGGGCTTGTTTTTGTGATTATCTGATTAAAGTTTGAATTATATTAACTGTGCACAACAAAGAAAGACAGACACACAGGAATAAAAGTGAATAAGGATGAAAAAGAAAGTTATTGATTCGTTGTCTCATTTTCAGGGCTCGAAGTCGGTATCACGGTCCAGGAATAAGAATAAGGCTTCGTCATCATACTCTGCGAATTCAGGCAGGGTGAGCTCAGTGTCACCTGACAGAGTAGAAATTCCCTCATCTATGTTGCTGGCCACCTCCTCTTCATCCGGCACGCTCTCTCGTACTCTGAAATCTGGTGGTATGAGGTGCTGATTCATCTTGATCATTGTTAACCTCTCCACATTTTTGGGCGAGAGGCGGCTCCGTTTGGGAGTTACAATCCCACCAGCCGCACTGAAAACCCGTTCAGAAGACACGCTTGCGAGTGGGCAAGACAAGTAGTTTAAAGCCAGGTTGGTGAGCTGTGGCCACAATTCTTTTTTCCCATGCCAATACGCCAATGGGTCAGAATTAACATAGACCTCTGTTGAGTCATTCAGATAGTCCTTCACCATCGACTCAAGGTCCTCATCCAAGGTTCCTCCACTTTGCTTAGCTCTTGCTGTGCCTCTGACCTTTTGAGAACCAAACCCACGCAGAGCTAGCCAATCCTCTTCAGCCTCCAATGTTTCTGTTGTCTTTCGTGCAGATGATCCGGTTGCCGGTGTCTTTAACGGCTGAGAGGTCACTTGTGCCACAGCCACAGGTGCAGAAGTGGATTGTTTTGACTGGGGATGGCCTGCTGATGTACTGCCATTTCCTTCAATTTCCAGCCGTTCTGTTTCAAACTTCTTGGCTGACAAGGCTAGTTTGTACTTTGCAACATGTTCATCATCAAAAGGAAAGAATGCTTGGCCTGCCAGCGCCTTTTTGTAGCGTGGATCCAGAATAGTAGCACAAATGTAATGCTGTTCTGAGTGGATCTTTTTAAGACGTTCATCACCTTGTAGGAGCTCTAATAATTGCTCAGCCAGAAGCAAAGAGTCTTGGTTTTTGTCATCTTTTCCAAACACAGAACACACCTCCTTCAGTTGGTCCTCCAGCATGTACAACAATGGGATAGCTTTTCCCAAATTAGAGTCCTCCTTGCTGACTGCACGCGTGAAGAACTCAAAAGGACGAAGCATGCGTGTCAGGCTTTCAACTATGTTCCATTGCGGCCCACCCATCCTCAGCTCCTCTGTACCCTCTTTAAGGAAATATTGATCGAGTTCCGTATTGTGCTCATACAGACGCTCACGATTTAGAAAAGGGGGTGGTGATGAACAGAGTGTCTGAGTTAAACAGACCACTCTTACCCAGTCCAAAGATCAGGGCTTGATCCATCACCGTTATTTATCTCACTGCCCCATCCCAGCTCAGAACCTGGCTATATGCAAATCAGTCTGTCCCTGGCCCAGTGCATCATGGGAACAGGGCAGACTAAACTACCAAGCCAATTCTTCACCAGAAAGGAGACAAGCTACCGGGGACCGGTTTCTGGCATTTCAGCCTTCTTCGGCCCGGCTTGCTTGAATCCTGATGGAGCAGTGAGAAAGGGACTCATGTCTGAGTATACCCTGCCACACCTATAGTGGCCAAAAACGATTTAGAAAAGGGGGTGGTGATGAACAGAGTGTCTGAGTTAAACAGACCACTCTTACCCAGTCCAAAGATCAGGGCTTGATCCATCACCGTTATTTATCTCACTGCCCCATCCCAGCTCAGAACCTGGCTATATGCAAATCAGTCTGTCCCTGGCCCAGTGCATCATGGGAACAGGGCAGACTAAACTACCAAGCCAATTCTTCACCAGAAAGGAGACAAGCTACCGGGGACCGGTTTCTGGCATTTCAGCCTTCTTCGGCCCGGCTTGCTTGAATCCTGATGGAGCAGTGAGAAAGGGACTCATGTCTGAGTATACCCTGCCACACCTATAGTGGCCAAAAACGATTTAGAAAAGGGGGTGGTGATGAACAGAGTGTCTGAGTTAAACAGACCACTCTTACCCAGTCCAAAGATCAGGGCTTGATCCATCACCGTTATTTATCTCACTGCCCCATCCCAGCTCGGGAGCTTGTTTCCTTCCCAGTGTAAGAATTGGCTTTTGTAGTTTGGTTTGCCCTGTTCCCATCATGCACTGGGACAGGAACAGACTAATTTGCATACAGCCAGGTTCTGAAACTGGGATGGTGCAGTGAGCTAAAAAACGGTGTTGGATCTAGCCCTGATCTCTTGACTGGGTGAGAGCTTTCTGCTTAATTCAGAGACTCTGTCCCTCACCACCCCTTGTTGTAAATACATACAGACGCTCAAGCATGTAGAAGGTTGAGTTCCAACGTGTTACCACCTCCTGGATGAGTGCTTTCACTGGCATTTGACGTTGATATAGCAGGCTCCTCAGCTGCTTCCGGGCCTTAAAAGAATGCCTGAAATGCTTGCACATTTTTCGGCAGGTCTCCAATACACTGTACGCTGCACTGCCTTTATTACCCAAGAATTTTTGGACAACCAGGTTTATACAGTGCGCCAAACACGGCACTCTGAAATAGTAACCGTCCCTCATGGCCTTAACTATATTGGCGCCATTGTCCGTGGAAACCTAACCAGCCTTGCGTTTTAGTGGGGACAGCCAGTTAAGGACCTTTGTGTTAAAGACATCCAAAATGTTTTCTGCTGTGTGACGTTTCTCCAAACCAAACATGGCTAGTGTTGCATGTTTCCGAGCACCTTTAAAAACAATGTTCGTGTCAACACCTGCGTTTAGCTTTGCTTTAGCCCCTGAAAAAGAGACCCAGTGTGCAGTGATGCACATGTAATCAGCGCCTGCGCCACTGGTCCACATGTCTGTTGTCAGATGTATAGTGTGAACAGCACTCTTCTGCAAAGCTGCCCCAATCACCTTCAGAACATCTTCATGTAGTGCTGGAACCGCAACTCGGGCAAAATAGAACCGGCTAGGAACCTTCCATTTAGGGCAGAGCGCTGTCACTAATTCTAGAAAACCAACCCCTTCTACAAAAGAAAAAGGGAGAAGGTCCAGAGCTAGCATTTTAGCCAGCTTAGTGTTATACAGACGGGTCATTGGGTGGTTGCGTTCATATTGCGCTTCTGTAAACAACATCTTTTTAATGTTGCCCTGGACCAAGGATTTACGGGATGATGATGATCTCTTCGACCCAGTTACGCTCGCTGATGAACTTTTCCGCATTGATGTCTCACTCTCTCCCACACTCTTAGTGTGGCTCCCATGGGGTGTGCTGCTGACATGGGAACTGGGTGTAAGTGAAGTGTTTGAATCGTCTTCTACCTCCTCGTCATCAGCAGATGAAAAATCAACGTTTTCATTACGTGCAATTCCGGCTTTCTTGACCGCCTCTAGGTGCGGAAACCATTGGACAGGGTGCGCTCTCTCAAGATGACCTCTCTGGCCTCCGGTACCATAGTTAGAACCAAGCTTACCACGACTAAATCGAAGCTTACAAAGGCTACAAATGGCTACGTTTTCCTTTTTTGGGCAAACACTAAAGAAGTCCCAAACTGGAGACTTGAAATGTCTTCGGGGGCCGGAGGAGGCGGCGATACTGGTGGTGGTGGTCCTGCTGCTAATGCCAGATGAAGTGGAGGATGTGGATTGCCGAACTTCAGTACGTTTTGCACTTTCACCACCATGAATTGAGGTCGAGGACGAGGTGGGTACCTTCTTGCGAGGAAGAAATATGGAAGCGGTAGGTTTTGGTGTACTACTTAACTCCAAATCTAATGATTCCATTTCCATTGCCTCCTCGCCGACATCATCATCACGCTCAGCAGCTTCTCGGGATAGGGTCAAAATGTCTCTTTGCTGCATGCCCGGTGGGGCTGCAGTGACCTTTGTGATGACTGGCTCGTCGTCATCGTGAGAGGCTTCATCACCAGCAGTATCTGTCACTTCTTGTTGAGCCTCATCACACTCCATAGGTTTGAGTTTTTGGACGACCTTCCTTTTACGCTTAGGTACCGGTGTCAGATCATGGTGTGCCTCACTGTCAGACCGCAGTTGTGGTTCCCAAGACAGATCACTTGCATCAGAACGAGGTGGGCTTGAAGAAGATGTAGACACCCCCCTTGATCTTTTCCTTGCTAGGGATGTGGAAGACAATGAATGATCATCAGGAGGAGTGGCTTCCAATGATACCTCGGCTTCATTGTCGATTTCCTGATGTGCCCCTACTTCGGGAGGAACAACTATTGTGGGCACTTGTGAACCTCCATGCACCTTTGCTTGCGCATCTCCTTTTGCTGCCTCTCCTTCCACATGTACTTGGGCGTGTACTTGCACATGGTGTTGTTGTTGCGGCTGTGGTTGTTCAACACTTGTCAGATGAGTTACAACAACCTGTGTTGATTCAGGGACATTGCTGCTACTTTCTTGCGATGAGCCAACATCACTGGTCGATGGTGATTGGAGAAGTACACTGACTGCCTCTGAAGCACTCAAGGGCTTTGACTTAAGTTGGCGTGGTGGTGGAGGCACTGAACCCAATGGAGCAGGGGTGCTGCTCCCAGCTTGGTCCCCAGCAGATCCTGCTGCTGCAGGCGTACTTTTTTTTTTGCTCCCAAAAAACGTGGCGGGTGGCACACCAGCCTCCTTGGTAACTTGCTTCTTCTGCTCCTTACTAGCAACTTTCTTGCTAGAGGAGCTACGGAGAACTTTCTTTGGGGCCATCTTCTTCAGAGCAGGTCAGACAGCAGGCCGCAGTTGCACGAATTGTAGAGTTGTCTGAGGCCAGACGTGACGTCGCGTGACGTTATGCTGCACACACACACCGCTGCAGGACTTCTTCCTGGCACTGGTGGTTCTCTTGAGTCTTGTGCACCTAAAAAAAATGGAAGACAGAGGAACATCAGTTCAGTTATAGAGCACAAAAAAATCGAAAAACACTGCAAAATCAGCACAATCCCATTCCATCCATGGCCTCCATGATGTTTAAATTCAAGACAACCCACAGAAAGACTAGGCCCATGCAAGACTCACTACCCCTGGGCATAAATAAAGGTTGAAAAGTAGGCAAAATGGTTGGAGGCCTAACAACAAAGCCTGCATTCAAAATGGCCACTTGCCTCCTAGCACATGGCCAGGGCCTGCCTGTACCAGCACTCAAAATGGCCCCCACCCACATGGCCTGTCCCCATGAACACCCCCAAAAATCGAAAAACACTGCAAAATCAGCACAATCCCATTCCATCCATGCCCTCCATGATGTTTAAATTCAAGACACCCCACAGAAAGACTAGGCCCATGCACCACTCACTACCCCTGGTCAAGGCCCCAACAACAGGTCAAAAATCGAAAAACACTGCAAAATCAGCACAATCCCATTCCATCCATGCCCTCCATGATGTTTAAATTCAAGACACCCCACAGAAAGACTAGGCCCATGCACCACTCACTACCCCTGGTCAAGGCCCCAACAACAGGTCAAAAATCGAAAAACACAGAAAAATCAGCACAATCCCATTCCATCCATGCCCTCCATGATGTTTAAGTTCAAGACAGCCCACAGAAAGACTAGGCCCATGCTAGACTCAAATACCCCTGGTGAAAAGGCCACAAGTACAGGCCCAAAAAACGAAAATCACTGAAAAATCTGCACAATCCCATTCCATCCATGGCCTCCATGATGTTTAAATTCAAGACAACCCACAGAAAGACTAGGCCCATGCAAGACTCACTACCCCTGGGCATAAATAAAGGTTGAAAAGTAGGCAAAATGGTTGGAGGCCTAACAACAAAGCCTGCATTCAAAATGGCCACTTGCCTGCCAGCACATGGCCAGTGCCTGTAGCTGCACTCAAAATGGCCACCAGCCACATGGCATGCCCCTCCCCATGAACACCCCCAAAAATCGAAAAACACTGCAAAATCAGCACAATCCCATTCCATCCATGGCCTCCATGATGTTTAAATTCAAGACAACCCACAGAAAGACTAGGCCCATGCAAGACTCACTACCCCTGGGCATAAATAAAGGTTGAAAAGTAGGCAAAATGGTTGGAGGCCTAACAACAAAGCCTGCATTCAAAATGGCCACTTGCCTCCTAGCACATGGCCAGGGCCTGCCTGTACCAGCACTCAAAATGGCCCCCACCCACATGGCCTGTCCCCATGAACACCCCCAAAAATCGAAAAACACTGCAAAATCAGCACAATCCCATTCCATCCATGCCCTCCATGATGTTTAAATTCAAGACACCCCACAGAAAGACTAGGCCCATGCACCACTCACTACTCCTGGTCAAGGCCCCAACAACAGGTCAAAAATCGAAAAACACAGAAAAATCAGCACAATCCCATTCCATCCATGCCCTCCATGATGTTTAAGTTCAAGACAGCCCACAGAAAGACTAGGCCCATGCTAGACTCAAATACCCCTGGTGAAAAGGCCACAAGTACAGGCCCAAAAAACGAAAATCACTGAAAAATCTGCACAATCCCATTCCATCCATGGCCTCCATGATGTTTAAATTCAAGACAACCCACAGAAAGACTAGGCCCATGCAAGACTCACTACCCCTGGGCATAAATAAAGGTTGAAAAGTAGGCAAAATGGTTGGAGGCCTAACAACAAAGCCTGCATTCAAAATGGCCACTTGCCTGCCAGCACATGGCCAGTGCCTGTAGCTGCACTCAAAATGGCCACCAGCCACATGGCATGCCCCTCCCCATGAACACCCCCAAAAATCGAAAAACACTGCAAAATCAGCACAATCCCATTCCATCCATGGCCTCCATGATGTTTAAATTCAAGACAACCCACAGAAAGACTAGGCCCATGCAAGACTCACTACCCCTGGGCATAAATAAAGGTTGAAAAGTAGGCAAAATGGTTGGAGGCCTAACAACAAAGCCTGCATTCAAAATGGCCACTTGCCTCCTAGCACATGGCCAGGGCCTGCCTGTACCAGCACTCAAAATGGCCCCCACCCACATGGCCTGTCCCCATGAACACCCCCAAAAATCGAAAAACACTGCAAAATCAGCACAATCCCATTCCATCCATGCCCTCCATGATGTTTAAATTCAAGACACCCCACAGAAAGACTAGGCCCATGCACCACTCACTACCCCTGGTCAAGGCCCCAACAACAGGTCAAAAATCGAAAAACACAGAAAAATCAGCACAATCCCATTCCATCCATGCCCTCCATGATGTTTAAGTTCAAGACAGCCCACAGAAAGACTAGGCCCATGCACCACTCACTACCCCTGGTCAAGGCCCCAACAACAGGTCAAAAATCGAAAAACACAGAAAAATCAGCACAATCCCAATTCATCCATGGCCTCCATGATGTTTAAGTTCAAGACAACCCACAGAAAGACTCAGTCCACCCACCACTGAGTACCCCTGGGCAAAAGGCCCCAAAACAGCCCAAAAATCGAAAATTCCAAAATTTTAATTGCAGCAACTGTAATGCCCCAAACAAACTTACTTGTAAAATTTCTAATCCAACAGTGATCCAAAGAAAGTCAAAAAGGCCTCAAATCCAAATATCCAGCAGCATCCACAAAAAGTAATCCTTCCAGCTCCAGACCCAAATGAAAAGTGACCAGGAGATGGACAAAGCACTGGGAGGAGCCTGCTGAACAGGAACAGGAAGTTGAAGACTGTGGGGCACTTCCTTCCTCCCACCCCCCTGCCCCCCTCCCCAAAATGGACTCCTCGCTAAAAAAGTGCAGGCAAATGTCAAACTAAGGAGTTATTCAGATAAAAATCATCATTTCTAGAAGGTTTATGCTGCTTGCTGGTGGATTTCTTGTGCAGAATTGCAAATTTATATTTTCGCTCGCCGCATCTCAAATCTCGCAATTGCGAAGTACCGCGAGACGTGATCTCGCCGTACTCGCGTTGACAAACTATCGCTGTCAAGCCGCGATGACGTAATCGCGCTCGCCAATTCCCGCGGGATCACACAGCAAGATCCAAAATGGCGCAGCACTCGCAAACTATCGAAAAAAACAACTCGGCAAACGATGATAAACGCCGCGCGCCGCAAAAATTGTATCACCAACGCCGCGCGCCGCCAAAAAAATCCGCTGCGTGCGAATTTGCGGATTTTGCGGGAAATTCGCAAATCTCGCGGATTGCGAATTTCCCAAAAATCCGCAAAATCCGCGAGCGTAACGGATTTTCCGCCCACACC